>NC_056733.1:647951039-648136039 GCF_019279795.1 Protopterus annectens | reverse complement strand
GGATGGCACCACCTATACTCAACCAGAGGAAATAGCAAACCTGCTAGCTGACAGATTTGCAGCAAACTTCATCCCCCTGTCCCATGAGTCATCCCCCAAAGTATACCTGCCACCATTTCTCAGCCTATTATCTCAAGACAGCAGGTCATCTCTGCACTCTCCAAGGCCAAAAACATGGCATCAGTGGGACCAGACAACATCCCAAGTTGCCTTCTAAACAACTTAAAACATGATGTAGCAAATCCACTTGGAGCCCTGTTTAACCACAGCCTGTGGACTGGTTTGTTCCACCTGAATGGAGGACAGCAATGGTAATCCTTCTGCACAAAGGGGGACCATCAACCAACCCTGGGAATTACAGACCCATACGCCTGACTAGCCTCATCTGCAAGGCCATGGAAAGAATCATTATGGATCTTGAGCAGACACCAGCCTGGTTAACAATAGGAAAAACTATAGACCAATAACTTGCCTTCCAATGACATATAAACTATACACTGGAATTGATGCCAACAGAGGTCGTAGTCATTTAGAAGAAGACTCAATCATGGCAAAAGAACAAAAGGGTAATAAAAGAAAGTCATATGGAACAAAGGATCATTTGTTGTTAAATAAAGTCATAATGGAGAACTGTAAAAAAGGGAAGACTCTAAGTATGGCATGGATAGACGATAAAAAAACATTTGACAGTATCCAACATTCATGGATAAAAGAGTGCTTAAAAATGTATACGATACACCCTACACTGATCAATTACATTACAGAGACCATGAAACAGTGGCAAACCACTCTGCAATTAAGCCATGGTAAAGGACAGACTATTATTCCAGGGATAAAAATTCAAAGGGGGGTATTCTAGGGTGACTCTGTCACCACTGTTATTTTGTCTTGCCTTTAATCCATTAAGCTGTCTACTTAACAGATTAGGTCACAACGACACTTTGGATCCCAGTAAACAACTAAGTATAAAGACTTCTCATCTTCTTTTTGTAGATGATTTAAAACTGTATAGTTCATCAGATGAGGAACTGAAAGCACAACTGCAAGTGGTCAAAACTTTTTTGGATGACATAAGAATGTCATTTGGTCTTGATAAATGTACAAAAGTAACCTTTAAAGCAGGAAAGTTGCACACAGCACCACGAAAACATCAGTTTGGGAAAGGAATGTGATATAAAAGAACTTGAGCGATTGTATAAATATTTGGGAACTGATGAAGTATCAACAATAAAATATGAACAAATGTGAATAAAACTTAGTAAGGAATATTTCAGAAGACTTAAATTAATATGAAAACAGCGTTGACATCTAGGAACAAGTCCAAGCTATAAATTGCTCTTCCTGTCCTAATTTACAGTTTTGGAGTGATTGACTGACCCCAAAAGGTATTGGATAGGTTGAACAGGAAAACAAGAAGGATACTTCATGCTCATCAAATGATTTATAAAAATTAGTGCATACCAAGATTATATATTCTCCACTCTGAAGAAGGTATGGGCCACCTTGAAATTTATTACATGTATAGATCTGCAATCGTGGGACTGCATACATATCTGCTGACCTCACAAGATCCAAATGTAGTGAAAGTTTTGAAACATGAGGAGACTAAGTCTAAGATAACTTTCCTGCTTAGTTTGGCAGAAGCATATCGGCATCAAGTGGGAATGGAAATCAAACCAGAAGTAGATGGGTCTACATTAGAACACTGAACTTTCAAAATTTCGAGTGTTCTAATATCGAACCCTAGTAACTGAAAATTTAAAACATTGAACATATAGAACAGCAAATTTTTTCCTAGGGAAAAACTTTGCTGTTCCAAAACACATACACATCACACAAGCACATCAAACATACAGCAATCCACACACATACACCTAAACTCTTACACCTAACCCTACACTAAACTATACATACACCACTAACTATCCACTTACCTTAACCCAAACCCTAACCCTAAGGTCCGTCACTATCGCATAGTCACCTCACCCGCGCCCTAACCCTAACTCACCTACCCCGCCCTAACCCTCACGTCCACACAATCGCACACTTACCTGACCCGCACCCTAACCCTAACTCACCTAACCCGCTCTAACCCTCACGTCCACACAATCGCACACTTACCTGAACCCGACCCGTAACTTTCCACCACAGTGCTGAAAATACCAAAGCAAAAAAAACGGACAACCAAATTCTTTCCCTAGGAAAAAATTTGTTTTTCTGTTTCTTCGATATTTTCAGCATTCGCTGAAAACGGGTCGATATTAGAACACTCAAAATTTTGAAAGTTCAGTGTTCTAATATAGACACAAGTAGATAAAAATCAGACAGCAACTGTATGTGCCAAAAAAAAAAAAAAAACAAAAGAAAAAATATAAGGGTGAAAGATCAGATGAGAAGGCAAGAAATGTGGAGAATGCATAAATATAGTTGCAAGTATAGAAAACTCTTGGAACAACCTCGTGTTGATCAGAACTGAAGGCAGGAATGTTTAAGGAGAGGTGAATTTAACCAAAAGACAAAAGGTTAATGTTGGCAGCCCAAGATAGTAGACTACGTACACGATGGTTGACAAAGTCCATTGAACATGTGGGAGAAACAGGTGAATGTAGAGTTTGTAAAGCAGAATTGGAAACAGTCACATATCTTGTTGCTGGTTGTGATATGCTAATGGCAGAAAGCCTGTATACTGAAAGGCATAATAATGTGGCAAGACTGTTGCATTGGGGATTGTGCAAGCATTATAATATTGAAGTAGCTGAAAAACACTAGAAACATGAGCCACAAAGCATTATAGAAAATGCTGAAGTTTATATCACATGGGATTATCCCTTACCAACAGTTCAAAAAACAGATCTAGAAGTCCCTGAAAAGAATACAAAAGTAGCATTGATTACTGAAATTGCTTCACTCAGTGACTACAGTGTCTTATGTACAGAGAGACACAAAGTCATAAAATACAAGGATTTGCAGGCAGAAACAATGGCAATGTGGAAGAAAGATACCCAGACAGTTCCATTGGTAGTAGGAGCAATGTGTCTTGTAAAAAAGAATTTACAATCATACTTAGATATGTTACTGATAGTTGTAACTACATTCAAATTGCAGGAGGAGTCACTACTGGGCACATTGTGGGTGCTGCAAAGAGCATTTCTAGCTAACATCAAAGATAGAAATAATACTAATTTCATGAACTATAATCATACTTTGAGTTAGGAATGGGGTCCATTTCCATCATGGTATTAAAAAACCAAAAGACTTGGAGAAATTAAAAAGACAGAGACCTTATCAACAAGGACACAGGTAATCTTCAAACTCTGGACCCAACAAAATTTGGATTTGTAAAGGGTAGATCATGTCTTTTAAATCTGGTTGACTTCTTTGAGAAAGTCAGTAAGGCCATGGATGAGGGAAAGACAGTGCATACTGTCTTCCTTGACCTAGCCAAAGCATCTGACACAATCTCCCACTTAGGTATTATTGAGAAACAATCCCAATTGGGTATTAACCCTTGCATCACCAGATGGGTAGCCAATTGGCTGACCAACAGCACAAACACTATCAAAGTGGGTGACTTCACCTTGAGCAAAGACCAGTCACCAGTGGTGTACCACAGGATTCTGTGCTTGGCCCTTTACTGTTCAGAATTTATTTCTCAGAAATCATACCCTTAATGAAGATGGACCATGAAAATATGGATGGCCTGTGGCTGACAAAGTTCGCTGACAATTGCAAATTGGGAGCAATCATTGAGTCCCACAATGATGTTAATATACTGCAGAAAGGGTTAACGCAGATAAATGATTAGTGCCAAAGCCATGGATTGAAGCCAAATACAAAAAAATGCATTATTATTATTATTCCCTTTTGTAAAGCTAACATCCGTGTTAATTACAATATAGACAGCAAACCCCCCAAGTGTAAACCCAGTGGTACAGGATCTGGGTACTCAGACTGATGGCAATCTGAACTTCAATCAACATGTATCCATAGCAGTAAGGACATCCTTCTATGTGGCACATCTCATAAATAATGGCATTGCATCTACTGCACTAGGGTGTTAAAATTCCATTATACTTGGCCCTCATAAGACCAATAATTTAGTACAATGCTCCCTTTTGCATGAATCTAACCAGACAATTGCAACAACTATTGAGACCACAGAGGTTTCTCACCAAGAAAATACAGGGTAAGCAAAACAAGTCCTACGGGGAAAGACTGAAAGTCCTATCACTGTATTCCTGTCACTGTATTCTGTCTCCTACAGGCTGCTGAGGTGTGCCTGGCTTACAGGGCAGTCGCTGACTCAGTCTTGATGGAAATGCTACATATTTGTAAATCAAACTGCATGAAGGTCACTCACTCCAGGGATCTTAACCTACTCTTTGACATGAACAGATCATGCTGGAGGGATAGGTACATCTCCCAGAGACTACCCCTTCTCTGGAACAAGCTTCCCGTTCATGTGAAGCAGAGCCCCTCCCTGACTCTCTTCAAACGCAACCTAGATCAATGCATGGGTGATCATAAATTCACTCCTGGGGTGGCAACCATGTCCCTCATGTACAGAGGCAGTTAATGTTAATTACCATAGACTCATACCTCTTGCAAACTTTGCTCACCTAACGATGGACAGTTGGGATAATTCAGGATAAATATGGCTAGGTTGTAAGGGCTCTTGGGCAGTTAGCCTAGTAACCTCCTATGAACCTATAAAACTGTCACTGAAATTTCATTTTAAGGATCATTAATACTTAGTTTGCAATTCAGAGGAATAACGTTAGCATACGTCATAAATGCTTCAGTGCAGATGGTATATGCAGCGTGCACAGGACATGTTACTTAGGTCCTGTATTCTTTTAGTGAGGAGCATCTGTAAACGTTCCAATTGTTGGATATGCCTGCTTAGGTACATACCATACTCAATGATAGGTCTGATGAATGCGGAATACAATGGAACAATTACTTCCTTGGATCTAGATGACATATGTTTATTTACAAGTTGCACAGCACAGAATGATTTCATCACTACTTTAAATATGTGATCATCAAAGGCTAGATTACTTTCTTACTGTGTGTGTCCCCAAGTCTCTGACTACTGGGTCAACTCTTAGGGGTGTGTTGTCAATATGATAGTTACCAGGGGTGAATGACTTCCAGAAGGAAACAATTATGCATTTCTTGGCATTTAGTTTTACTCCATGGCTCTGACACCAGTTGTTTGTCTGTGTTAGCCCTTCCTGTAGAACATTTGTGTTGGTGGGCCATTCAATGACAGTGCCTAATTTGCAATCATCTGCAAATTTAGTATGCCAGAGGCCACTAACGTTGGACTTGAGTTCAGAGAAGTAATGCCAAAAAGGAGTGGTCCTTCCTAGGACCAATCCCTGAGGGACTCCCCACTTCTAACTTCCTGGGTCCTATCTGTGAGCCAACTAGTTATCCACTGGTTATAACCTCTTAAGTTTGTCAACAATGCCGAGTGGGGTATTTTGTCAAATGCCTTGGCCAGGGCAAGGTAGGCAGTGTGAACTGCTGTGCCATTGCTTTGCTGACCTTCTCAAATTTATTTATTTGGATAAAAGCCACATATCGCTAGTCCCACACACCCCACACATTTCAATCTTTCTTCATACACCCAACTTAATTTTCTTCCTATTATTCTTTTATCTTAAACTCCACAAAATGTCACAACTAAAAATTATTACTAGCCTCGCCATATTCATGCCTGCAGCCCTACTACTACTACTACTACTAATACATACCACTTCCCTCAAACATTCACAAATCAGCTTAGCCCCAAAGTCACCCACTCTTCTGGCTAGCTATGAAAAACATGCCAGTAGCTTTTCAAAAGTATCACTTAACCTAATTGAGCCAAACATTTTACACTTTTCTAAGTGAAAAAATGCTGCCTTCCTCCATAGAACCCACTTCACAATGTTATCATACTTTATTTTTGTGTAAAACACTCACCTATAACAGCCAGTACTCTACTCATCTCCTCAGCCTAATTCAATGTGGCGACATCCACCCCAATCCTGGACCCCCTCAGTACTTCTCTTATCATCAGTCTCCTCTCTCAAAAATCTGTTACTTGTCACCTTAAACATATGTAGCATTTGCAACAAAACAACTGAATTCCATTCCTGGCTAACAATACATATACCAGCTCTTACTGAAACATGGCTAAAACTGCACATCAAAGATACCGAAATTCTGCTACCAGGATTTAACCTTCTAAGAACTGATAGAATCAATAAAAAAGTTGGAGGAGTAGCCTTTATTTATCCTAGTACATATACTATCTGCAAACCAATTTCCACATTTAGTAAAGCTGAAATTCTCATTGCATCATTATAGATAAACAACACCAAACAACTTTGTATTGCAGTAGTTTAGACACCCCCAGGCCAAAACATTCCTACACTTAAAGACATTCTTTCCTGGATGTCTGACAACATCTCCAGTGAAACAGTAATCATGGGAGATGTAAATATCAATTGGCAAAACTTATCCACTGACTCACCAGCAATCAGTCTCAACCTCTACAGCCTTACACAATTCATCAGCACCCCACTAGAATAAAAAAAAACAATAGTAACTTTGATTCTACCCTAGACTGGATCATTGTCTCTGACCCCCACAAGTACTTTAATTCCAATACACTTTCAAGTTCTTAAGGGACCACCTACCAGCATACACTTATAGAACCATCCTCCAAAAGCCCAATACCCACACCTACAAAACATCCAGAAACCTAACAATCTTTAGGCAAGTAGCATTAGTGGAATAGTGGTTAGCATGTCTGTCTTCCAGGCAGTTAACCTGGGTTTGATTCCTGGCCGATGCAAGAAGTCTGTACATTTAAACACTCATCTTGGTTCTGCTACAAAGAAACAAGGACGGTGTACTTGTTTTATCCATGTAGCCAACTGGTTAGAGTTATGACCTTATAGGTTCATAGGTGTGTACTAAGCTAATGGCCCTGGGGCCTTTACAACCCTAGCCATAGGATTACCCTGGCATAGTGCCACCTGACCTTAGTTCCCAGTGCCTCTATCGAGTAGAGCCACTGGTGTTATCCCTGGGGAGAATTTTCTGTTTCCCATCCACTCATCAAGATTTCACTTGAAGAGGGTCAGCGAGGTGCTTTGCTTGACATGTATGGGAAGTCTTTGGGTTATGAACCTGTCCCTCCAGCATGTTCTGTTAATTGTGGTAATGAGACTGAGGTCTCTGGAGCATGTGGTGTGGAGGGATTGGGATTTCCTTAGATGTAGCATTTCTAACAGAGCTGGGTCAGACATGGCTTTGTAAGTCAAGCAGAGATCGCCTCTAAGTAGGCGATATGAGACAGAGAATAGTTGGAGTTTTTTGAGTCTGTCCATATAGGACAAGTGTTTTAGGCATAGGATCCTCTTTGTGAGGTACTTTTGTGGCCTCTCAAGTTGTTGCAGGTGTCTAGTGAGGTACATGCCAAATGGGGCATTGTACTTGATGATTAGCCTAATGAGGGAAGAGTAGAGGGAGACAATGACCTCTTTCTTCCTGGATGCAAAACCCTTTGTAATGAGATGTGCCACATAGAAGGACTTTCTGACCACAGTGGCAATGTGGTGATTAAAAGAGAGGTTGCTGTCAACCTGTGTTCCCAGATCTCTTATAACGTCTTCTGTGTTCAATGGACTACCATCAATGTGGTAATTCATGGGAACCAGGTTTTTCCCAAAGGGGATGACGACAAATTTTTTGGCATTGAGTTTAAGGCCATGGTTCTGACACCAGTCATTGGTCACAGTGAGGCCATTCTGTAGGATGCCAACATCACTTAGGGAGTTACTAATACCTCCCAACTTGCAATCATCTGCGAACTTTGTCAGCCGGAGTCCCTTCGTGTTGGCCTGGACTTCAGAGAAGTAGATACAAAACAGGAGAAGACCCAGGACCGAACCCTGTGGGACTCAACTCATGACTAATCGGCAGTCTGACTTGGTGTCAGCTACTTTCACACTGTGGAAGATAGAGCCAGTTTGCAACCCACCTAGTGATATAGGGGTTGATGCCAAGCTTATTGAGTTTTTCTATGATTCCCGAGTGGGGAATGGTATCAAAAGCCTTGGCCAGATCAAGGTAGGCTGTATGAACCACCTTGCCTTCATCCACAGCTCTGGTGACTGACTCAAAGAAGTTGACCAAGTTGAGCAGGCATGATCTACCCTTCACAAAACCAAACTGTGTGGGATCCAGAGTTTGGAGATTCCCTATATCCTTGTTTATTAGGTCCATGATGATGCATTCCATATCTTGGCATATCAGACTCGTCAGGCTAACGGGGCGACAGTTCCCAGGGTCAGTAGTTGCTCCTCCTTTGTGGGGAGTGATAACTGTAGCAGTGCGCCATTTGGCAGGGACAAAGCCTGAGGTGAGGCTGTGACTGAACACAGCACACAGGTGAGTTGCCAGTTCACTTTGTAGTTCATGTAGAACACAACCAGGGATATTGTCAGGTCCCATAAAAGCTGTATTCTTGGTCTTGGACAGTGCTGTTTTAACCTGTGCAGCAGTAATACTGGGTGCCTGGCAATCTACTGGTATTGTGATTGGTCTTTTGGGGCGTTAAAGCTGGCATTGAATCTGTCGGCCAGTATACTGGCAATATCTGTTGGCTCGGTATAGGAGGTACCATTGTGCAGTAGCTCAGAGCAAATCTGGGTATTGCCGTGGAGATTCTTTACATAACTATAGAAGGCCTTGTGGTTGTCTTTACTATCAGTTGCAATTCTGTTTTCATACCTAGCTTTAGAGGATATGATGAGAGCTCTCAACTTTATGTTGAGGCAGATAAGGGAGTTTTTCCAGTCTTGGGACTTCACCTTATTTCACATCAGTTTCCTCCTTCTGTTGTAGAGTTTGTTTATGGCAGGGGACCACCACATTGGCTTCCTTTTTTTTGGAGGAGAGTGTCTTGATTCTGTGCAGTAGGTGCAGGGTTTGAACACATGGAAGGAAAATTAAGTGGGAGGTTGGTATAACGGTTAAGGTCTTTGCCTTACAGACACAAGGTGCAGGGTTTGATTCTCACAAGGGGTATTTGGCTAGGCTTAAAATGGCCCAAAAGGGCAGTCAGCCTAGTACTAATCTACGGACCTTCTTCGATAAAACCTTTTTAATAGTATATTAAAGTCATTCAACTGGTCCATACTAAAAATGTTACTCCTAGACAATGCTGTCATCTATTTCAATAAACTATTTTTAGATGCACTTAACAACTTAGCCCCTCTCAGAACAAAAAGAACAAAAGTAAACCATGCACCCTAGTTAACCAAATCCACTAAACAAATATTTCAAGTCAGAGATAGAGCTTGGACAGATTGGCAAAAGAATAAAAATTATACAAATTTTCATATCTATAGGCAGCTATAAAACAAAGCAAAAAAAAATCAGTAAATGCTGATAAAAAATTTATTTTACAAAACAACTAGACAACCACACCACCAATCCAAAAGATTTTTGGAGAAGCATCTCATCACTTCTTACTCCCTGGGTCCACACAAACTCCATCACCAATCACAGACAAAACACCAACTGAAATCGATAATATTATTTTATAGACAGCATTGCTAAATTAGTTACAGGTTCTTACTCTATTACAAAGGCTAACTCCACAGACAATATCATTCCACCCCGCTCCCAAACATCCATTAAAGACAACACAACCTCTTCTCTCCCTTGCTAAAATACAACTAACACTCCATCTCTTCCCTTCTCTCTATAGCCTGTGCCCACTACATTAATACTTAAACTTCTTCTCAAACTAAAACCTTTTTCGTCTTCCTCTGATGATCTCCCATCCGACTACTTAAAAACTTGCTGCTGAATCTACTGCTTATCCTGTCAGCATACTTATCAATCGATCCATCAGTGAATCCCAAGTCCCAAACCTCTGGAAACAATGTAGAATAACCCCTCTTCACAAAATAGGTAAATTAAATTAACTAACAAATTACAGACCCATCTCTATATTATCCCCTCTATCAAAACTACTTGAAAAGTGTGTACACTTGCAATTACTAAACTATCTTACCCATAATAACCTTCTTATACCCACAAAACATGGATTTAGGGCTGCACACAGTACAACCACCACCCTCATCTCATTTACTGATATAGTCAACAAAGTTAGGCACTCAGGACAGTTGACCTCCATAATACTTCTAGATCTGTCAAAGACCTTTGACACAGTATCACATGACAAACTTCTACAGTAACTCTCTTCACTAGGATGTTTACAACCCTCCCAACAATGGTTTAACAGCTATCTAACCAATGCACAGCAATGTGTTAAATGGCAAGGATATCTATCACAATATCAGACTAACAAAACATGAATCCCACAAGGATCCATACTTGTACCCCTCCTGTTCAATATCTTCATCAATAACCTAGACACTGCCTCCCTGTATAGCACATTAATCCAATATGCCAATGATTCCACCATCATGTTCTCATCTAACAACATACCAGACCTTCTGCAAATAACACAAAATGCCTTTACCTCAATAGTATCTTGGCTAAATAAAGCAAAATTGCTGCTTAATCCCAACAAAACAACACCTCTACATTTTACTCCCAAAACATCCGCTTCTGATTTAAAATTTACTCCCAAAACAAAACAGAGATCGAAGTTGTAACACATGCTAAGCTACTAGGTATCACCATAGACAATAAAAAAGAAGTTATGTTCTTACCATAACATCCCATCTGTGTTGTCGCTCTTCATCTATTCTTGACAGTTGGGTTATGGTTCTGATCCTTGGAACTGGTTTGGCCATTATACAGCTCGCACCAGCCAAAAAACTCTCGAGCTAAGAGTCTACCCACAACGTTCCTCTCTACATTACCTCAGATCAAGTTTGCAGACGTATAGAAAAAATACAAGGAAACTAAAGTAAATGAAGAAGCCATGTCCAAGGTGCATCCTAAGAAGACACCCAGGGCAAAGGTTCACTCCTCCAGGAATCCACAGGAGGGGGAAGAAGGGTGGAATGTCAAGAATAGATGAAGATCTATGACACAGATGGAACATTATGATAAGAACATACCTTCTTTATCTGATGTTGTCAATCTTCATCTATTCTTGACAGTTGAGACACAGTCCCCACCTACATTAGATCCTGAGAGGCCCTAGGAAAGGATATTCCAGAGAACCATAGAACCAAAGGAGGCTCTTCCCCTGGAGACCAAATCAAATTTGTAATGAGTAATAAAAGTATGTGGAGTAGCCCACATTGTTGCTGCACATATTTCACTCATGGAAGCCTTAGAATGGAAAATAGCTGAAGTGGTCATTGATCTCGTGGAATATACTTTCACTGGTGCAGGTAACTGGAGATTCTTTCTATTATGAATGTTTTTATTATAAATGTAAGTAATACATTTTTTAACCATTTTGACAAGGTAACCTTAAAAACAGATTTCCCTAAAGTTGTGCCAGAAAAGAATACGAACAACTGTTACAATTTCCTAAATTCTTTAGTTCTGCTGAGGTAGAAATGTAATTGCCTGCGAACATCCAACAAGTGTAGGCAATGTTCCCCTTTGTTGGAAAAACTGGGAAAGAAAACAGGCAAGTCTATAGCTTGATTTAATGTTGGACTCTGAGACCACCTTTGGAAGAAAGTATGGATTCGTTCTGAGTTTAACTATATCCTTAAGGAAAATTAATTAAGGGGGTTTTGAGCATAAGGCATGCAATTTAGGCACTCTTCTTGCAGAAGTTATAGGAGAAGCATTTTCCAAGAAAGAAACTTTAAGTCACATGTCACTTCTGGTTCAAAGGAGGTTAGTACCAGTGATTGCAGAACAATATTCAGGTCTCATGGTGGTAGAGGATCTTTAAATGGAGGCTTTAAACATATATTTCCTTGAGGAAGTCTTTACATAGTCTATGTGAAATTAAAGGGAGGTCTTTGAAGCCATTATGGAAATTAGAGATGGCAGCTAGAATGACTAACTGTGAAGGCAGAAGCTCCTTTACCAAAAAAGATGACCAAAAATTCTAAAACTTTTTCCACAGGAGCCAATAAAGGGTCAAGACTATGATCACAGGCCCAGATAGAAAATCTCTTCCACATACTAAGGTACAGCTTCCTGGTGGATGGTTTATGCAATACCGGCAAAAATTTTCACACTGGGGACGTTATATCATTATGCCTGGCAACTATCAGAATTGGAGGAACCAAGCAGTTAGCTTGAGACTTTGAAGTTTGGGATGCACCAGTCCCTGCGTGTAGGACAGTAGGTCTGGAACTGCATCCAGAATCCATAGACAGTAAACTAAATTTATTTATTTATTTTTATTTGACATTTGTTAACCAGGATAATCTGTCTGGGCAGAGCTCTTTTTCAGGAGAGACACGAGCAGAAAAGTTCCAATATTACATTGCTTTAACATAATTTAACATAGACAGTTGTTGCAAAAGAAAAAAACAATTAAGTAACTAAGGTTATCTGTACATAACTAGTTTAAGTTTTTATATAAGAGACACACTCTGTAGAAAATAACAAAAGTACAAGTAACTCAGCGATAAGGAAGCGGTTGGTGGAGATCGCCCATTCCCACACCCTCATGGCCTCTCGACAGAGAGGGTAGGACCTGGTTCCCCCCTGTTTGTTGATGTACCAGACAACTGACATGCTGTCCATCTGTATCGCAATAGTTCCTACGGGGAGAAGGTTCTGAAGTGCTTGCAACGCCAACTGCACCGCCCTCATCTCCAGAACGTTGATATGCAAGGAGGTCTCTGTCATTCCACGTGCCTTGGACCATTCTGCCTGAGCAATGCCCCCCCACCCGAGGCGAGAGGCATCTGTGGTCACCGTGGCGAGGGGAGGCAGCATGCAGAAGGGTTGTCCCGTATGAAGGTCCGGGGACTGGAGCCACCATAAGAGGGCCCCCCTGCAAGCCCTGTTGAGTGAGATAGGATGGCTGAGGGGGAGAAACTGAAAAGACCATTGGACTAGAAGAGTCCACTGTAGCACCCTCATATTCAGACGAGCGTATGGAAGAAGAGTTATTGCTGCTGCCATGGAGCCTAGAGCCCTCAGGACCAATTCCACTGGTGGGGCTTTTAATTGGAGGATGGCCCGCACATGAAGTCTCAGGTTTTGAAGTCGCTCCGAAGTGAGGAACGCTCGCAGACTTCTCGTATCTATTTTGGCTCCTATAAAATCTATCACTTGTGTTGGAGCAAGGGAGGATTTGTCCAGGTTGATCGTAATGCCTAGATGGGGAGCTAGGCGGAGAAGGTGATTTCTGGCTGTGCAGAGTAGATGCCTTGTTGGAGCAGACAGGAGCCAGTCATCCGGGTATGGGAAGACCTGCATTCTCTGGAGTCTCAGGTGGGCCGCTATCACTGCTAACACTTTGGTAAACACCCTGGGGGCTGTGGTGAGACCAAAGGGAAGGACCCTGAACTGATAGTGACTGGCTCCCAGCCGGAAGCGGAGGAACCTCCTGGATCATCTGTCCATTAAAATGTGGTAGTACACATCCTTGAGGTCTATTGAGCACATCCAGTCACTCTCCCGCAAGAGGGGGAGAATGGATTGAAGGGTGACCATCCGGAGTTTTTCTTTGGTTACTGACAGGTTCAAGAGTGAAAGGTCGAGAATCGGTCTCAAGTCCCCCGTCTTTTTTGGCACCAGAAAGAACCTGGAGTAAAACCCTAATCCGAGTTGATCTGGGAGGATGGGCTGGATGGCTCTTTTTTCTAGCAGCTGCTGGATTTCTGCAGCTGCCGCCTCCCTCTGATCGGGTGGTACATCAGGGAGGTTTTTGAGTCTGGGGACATGGTGCAGTGGAATTTTGTAACCTCTAGATATGATACGAAGCACCCAGCGATCTGACGTAATGGACTCTGAAGCCACCAGGTGCTTCGAGAAGCGCCCCCCCAACTGCCTCCAGAGTGGAGTAGTCGGGCAGCCCCTCAGGGCTGCTGCGTGGGCCGATCAGAGAAGGTTTCTCTGGACCCAAAATTTCTCGGGCCCCTCTGCCTCTAGGGCAGCGTCCTCCCTGTCCTCCTCTGCCACGGAAGGACTGGTTGTCCGGAGCAGGATGGGAATGTTGCGATTTCCGGAACCACATCTTCTTCTGTTCCTTTTGGTTCTTGGAGAAGGACCTCTGGGGAGCAGAGAAGTGGACTCAGACGGCAGACAACATTTTCCTGTCCTTTTCGCTCTGGACAAGTGTCTCATGAACGGTTTTGCCAAACAAGGCAGAACCATCAAAGGGGGCATTCGCAAAGGACGCCTTGAAGGGCTCCGCGAAGTCACAATGTCGGAGCCAGGCCTGACGTCTCATGACTAGGCCCGCTCTGCTGGCTCTAGCGGCTCCCTCTGTGGCGTGGGACAAAAGCCGCATAGAGGTATTTGAAACAGATTTTAGAGTGGCCATACGAGTGGAGTACAACTGCTTGTCCTCCACCGACATGGACTCTGGGGGAAGCAGTGTATTCTTTGATAAGATCTCGCTGCATCCTGATGACATGTGCCATGCAGTTCAGGGACCTTACTGAGAAGGTCGCTGAACTAAATACCCGCTTCCCGAGGTGATCCATCGAGCGGGACTCCTTGCTCGGTGGATGGACCGAGGGGATCTCCTGAGCTAATTCCCTCTTCGTGGCTGCCGCCATCAACATGGCATCTACGGGGGGACCCTTGCTCCAATGGGACCGGTCTGCCGGGGGGACTCAAAATTCTATCCGAGCATTTGGGGACTGGCTCCACAGTGTCCGGCTCCTTCCATGCCCTGGTGGTGATAAGGTCCACCAGGGGGTCGGCCGGAGGGGACACCCAAGAGATAGACGGGCCTGCTTTGAATGCCTCCAGGAACACGGACTCGTCGGAGGAAGCCTTGGGGGCAGACCCCCCCCGATCCACAGCATTTCCATGATGTCTTCCAAAGGAGACATCCTCGGGGGGGTGACCTTGGGGAGCCTTCCCCTTCATCCAAGTCAGTGTCCTCTGTTAAGGACTTGGGGGAGTCCACGTGTCTCCTCTTACACTTATGCTTGCGAGGCACTTCCTCGGGGGGACTGTCCGAAGAGGTCTCACCAGCAATATCCTGTTCCAGTGGAACAACCTGGGACATCGAAGCAGGCTGTCCCTGTGGCCGGGTGATGGAAGCCTGGCCCAGCAGAGAGGGAGTGCAGGGTGGAGCCGATGCAAGCACCAGGGGTCTGGATGCTCTCAACAGAGCCCTCTCCACTACATCGAAGGCCGAGGGGGAGCCTCTCTCCCTGGAATCCGAAAGCCGGCTCCCACTCGGATCCGATGAAGGGATCGGTACCGGCACCGAGGCCACCGGATCCAAAGGACCCATGTGCTCCGACCTGGACGCACACTGAATCCCTCAGATCCGAAGCTCGGCCCACGGCTCCAACAGGTTGGATCCGACAAAGGACCCGACAGACTCGAGGGCAGGATCGGATCCGAAGTACCCAGTACGGTCGGTGCCGACCCACCCCCGGCTCCAATGCTGCCCTGCTCCGAGTGCTCCGAACCCGGGAAGCGGGTCGGAGAAGGAGCTATCGGGGCAAAAAAAGGTGTCGAGCTCCCCCCGAAGGGGGGGGGGGGCAAGAGCACTCCCATCTGCAGCTGGGCCTGGATGAACCTTCTCATCATCTGGTCCAAGTCTGCATCAGAAAGACTATAAGTAGATCTCGACGAGGCCACCGAGGCGGGCCGGGAATGCCGCCTCGATGACCTCGACGGAGATCGGGTCTCCTCCTCCTCAGGTCCCAGGGAAAAGCAAGGGGATCGGATCCGAGGAGGAGAGGACCTGGAAGCTGTGGAGAGAGAAGCCCGCTTAGCTGGGGGGGGCCGAAGTGGAGGCCTCGGCCCACCGATTGTGGTGCTTCTCCCTCCTTTTCTCCCTCCTGGCCTCCCTTTCCTTCGGCGTCTCAGTGGGAGTTTGAGTCCCGGCCGAGGGAAGGGGGGCAGGAGTAGCTACCACCAAGGGCTGAGGAGGAGCCACGGGAGTACCGGAGGCCGAAGCTGGATCCGGGGGCAAAAGTCCCGCCAGAACCAACTTCGACCTCCGCTCTTTCAGTGCCCTGGGGTTGAACGCTGCGCAGATGGAACACCCTGAGGACAGGTGTTCAACCCCAAGGCACCAAACACACTGAGTGTGGCCATCCGCCGGTGAAAGCTTATGGCCACACTCGGTGCACTTAGAAAAAATGGGCTTTGGGGCCTCCGACAGTTTTCAAAGAAAAAAATAACTACACAAACACACCAGGCCCCAAAAACACAAGCAACACACACACACTCTACGAACCAGTGAGGGGAGGAAATACACTAAAAAAGAATAAAATTAACAAAAGGGGATCCTAAACACACACACTATTTAAGAACTCAAATATTTTCTGTTTTAACATGTTTTCTGACTAAACTTATCTGAAAGTCACCAGGAGCTCTGCAATCCAGCTGTCTCTTCTAAGAGCAGCAAACTAGATCTGGGGTCAATCAGGGTTGGCAGGGGATTATGCGTAAGGGGAGGAGCTAGGAGCTCGGATCCATAAGCTGTAAAATAAGTTGCCAGCTCGGATCCGAAGTCGGATCCAAGACCCAAAGGTTGCTGACAAATGAAGTCCCTACTTCAGATTTGCTGTTTTAAAGGTGTTAGGGTCAGTGATACTTCTGACATTATGAGGTAGTTTGTTCCAGGCATTTGCTATGGAATAGCTGTAAAGTAATTTACCAATATTTTTGTTGGGCATGTAGACTTGCAATAAGGTCTGTTGAGAGCTATGGAGAGAGTGATTCAGAGTACAGGACTGGATGAGAGTGGAGAGAGAGGGACAGGAAGAAGGTCGATGTAGAACTGAATGAGTCAAGAGAAGCTGTGGTATTATGATTTGGTGATGAAATTCAAGCTACTGTAGATTTCTTAGGGTGATGCAATGGTGTGTACAGTAAAGTAGGCTGGAGGCAAATTGAGCTATTTTGTTGTAGGTCAATTCTAATTTAGTGAGAATATTTGATTGAAAATGTGTGAGAAAAGGGGCTGCATAGAGCAGTGTGGGGAGTAGAAAGGCAGCAGTGTGGGGAGTAGAAAGGTTTGTGCAAGGGAGAGTCTGGAAGCATTTGTAAGATATTTATTATGTCTATAGAGCAGACCTAGTTTTTGATAGTTTTTTTAATGTACTGCTGAGTATGTAGATCAAATTTGACATGTCATTGATTATAACACCAAGGAGTTTGGTGTGTTGTTCAGATGAGATGGTAGTATTATTGACAGAGGAGACAAAGAAGGAAGTTTTGTAATGGTGAAGGGATGTAGGGAGAAACAAGAGCAGTTTAGTTTTCGTAGGATTCAGTAGAAATTGGTGGGAAGTAAGCCATCTTTCGACAGAGTGGAGGGATTCTTGGGTGAGAGTATGAAGGTGTGTTAGAGCAGGAGATAATTGTGGAATCATCAGCATATTGAATAATGGTCGAGAGTGGACTAGAAGAGTGGAGGTCATTAATAAAGATGTTGAAAAGTAGAGGACCAAGGATGGAGCCTCGGGACACCCCAGTTTGTACTGGTAGAAAGGAAGAGAAATTGGATTGCCATTTCACAGCCTCAAATCTATTTGAGAGGTAGATGGAGAACCATGATATAGTAAAGTCTGAGAGGTTAAGAGAAGAAAGTTTGGATAGTAGTAGTCTATGAGAAACAGTATCAAAGGCTTTGGATAGATCTAGAAATAGGCAGGAAACTAATTTATTATCACATGATTTAGTGATAGTATTAATAAAGGATATCAGAGCAGTAGCAGTACTGTGCTTTGGCCAAAAGCCATATTGGGTGGGGGTAAGGAGATTTTCTTGGAGAATATGATCAAGAAGCTGTTTGTGGATACATTTTTCAAGTATTTTAGACAGGGAAGAGAAGATGGAAAAAAGGTATGAAATTAGATGGGTCTGTTGCAGTACCACCTTTATGCAATGGGATAACATAGAATTTTTTCAGATATCAGGCGCAGAGCTTTCCTTGATTGATCTGTTGATCAGTATAGAGATAGCGGCCATAGGAAGGGAAAACAAATTTGTTGAGGCCATTAAGGTGCAATGAGGATCACTTCGCTTTTCAACCTGGCTGCATCCTTGAGAAAAAGTGGGATCAGGGGGAAAGGAGGGAAGGCATACAGGAGACACGGGGTCAATCAAGGAGAAAAGCATCTCTCGGGGACTCCCCCTGAGGTGGGTTTAGGGCAAAGTAGCTTCTGCATTTGTTGTTTTGGGGTGATGCAAAAAGGTCGCAGCAAGGCTGGCCCCAATGACGAAAGAGCCTGTTTGCTATATCTGGATTGAGACACCACTCGTGAGACAATAGAATGCATCTGCTTAGTTTGTCCACTATCACGTTTGAACTCAATGGGATATGCATTGCTATCACAAGGTGGTCGGTGGCAATGGCCTATTGCCACACTCTGAGGGCTTCTCGATACAGGAGGTAGGATTTGGTTCTCCCTTGTTTGTCGATGTGCCAGAATATGGACATGTTGTCTGATTGGATTGCAATCACTCCTTGAAGGAGGACAGATTAAAATGCTTGCAACACTAGTAGCACTGCCCTCAACTCCAGGACATTGATATGCAGATTGGCCTCTATTGGGGACCATGTGCCATGCCTTGGACTGTCTTTCCCAGATAATGCCTCCCACCCCATCTAGGAGGCATCCATGGCCACTATGGCCTTGGGTTGGGGAGGGACAAAAGGGTAGTCCAAAAGAATTTCTTTGGATTCACACCACCAGGATAGATCTTTTTTTGCAGTAACTGGTGATAAAAATGGGGTAGTTCATTAGCTGGGTTAAAATAGACCACTGATTTGTAAGAAGCCATTGCAGAATCCTCATGTAGAATCTTGCTAGCAGGACCAGAGTGAAAACCGCTACCATGGACCCCAACACCTGAAGCACCAGTAAGACTGGTACCTTGTTTGTGCATAGAGTAGAATGTACTTGCAATTTTATATTCCATAATCTGTGAAGGGGGAGTGAGGCTACACATAAGAGGGCATTTAAATGAGCTCCTATAAATTCCATATCCTGAGAGGGAATCAGGTGAGACTTTGTATGACTGACCGTGACGTCAAGATGCAGGAACAATTGTAGGGTAAAGTCTGTTGTCTAAAGCAGTAGATGTCTGGTGGAAGCTGTGATGAGCCAGTCATCCAGATATGGAAACACCCAGAATCCATGCAGTCTCAAGTGAGCTGTTACTGCTGCCATATACTTAGTGAATACCCTGAAGGCTGTGGTTTGGCCAAAGGGCAGCACTTTGAACTGAAAGTGACTGGCTCCTAGCCAAAACCAGAGAAACCTTGAACATTTGTCCATATTTACATGATAATATGCATACTGAAGGTCTATTGAGCACATCCAATAATTTTCCTCTAGAAAGGGAAGTACAAACTGAACCATGACTATCTGGAATTTGGACTGTTGAACAATTTTGTTTAGAATGCTGAGATCTAGAATTGGTCTCCAGTCCACTGTCTTTTTTGTCACTAAAAAGAACCTTGAGTAAAATCCAGATCCTACCTCATCTGGTGGGAGGTCTTGGATGACTTTTTTATAGCACCTTTTGTATTTCTAAGGCTGCCTGGTCCCTCTGATTGGGTGGAACATTGGGGAGCCTTGATCGATTTCTTGGATAAAAACTGAAGGGAATAAGGTAACCTCTGGTAATAATTCTCAGCACCCAGGTATCTGTGGTTATTTGTCACCAGGTTGTTGGGTGCAAAGAAAATCTTCCCCTGACTACTTCCAGAAGTAAGCAATCGGGCCCCTTTTCTGCAGCACTGATAGGGTTGGCCAGAGAAGGAATCTCTGGAACCCTGATTCTATGAGCCACTCCTGCTTCTAGGACAGTGTCTTCCATTAGAGCTCCCCCCTCTGCCCCAAGGGGAGTCTCTACCATTTGTGTCCTGGAAAGGCCTCTGGGACTCTTTGAACCACGTCTTCCCACTCCTGTGATTCCTAGAATAGGATCGCTGGGGAGCAGAAAAACATATGCCAGCTGCAGACAGGGTCTTTCCATCTTTCTCACACCTGGATAGAGTTTCTTTGACTTTGGGGCCAAACAAGAAGATTTGTCAAAAGGAGCATTGATGAAGGAAGATTTGAATGGCTCTACAAACTCACATAAGTGCATCCAAGTGTGTTGTCTTATTGCAACCCCTGAACTGGCTGACCTGGTTGCCCCTTCAGCTGCATGTGCAATGAACCTCATGGATGAATTAGAAATAGACTCCAGGGTAGCTAACTGGGAGGCCACTTTTTCTTGGACCCCCCCCTCCCAGATACAGCTTCTGCTAGGGTACCTGATAGCTCCTTGATCAGATTCCTCTGGAGTCTAGTGAAATGTGCCATGTAATTCAAGGACCTAAGGGTGAAGGCTGATGATGCATAAACCCGCTTTCCAAATCTGTCCATTGCCCTAGACTCCTGGTTAGGGGGATGAACAGAGGAACTTTCCTTGGCTAGTTCCTTTTTAGTGGCAGCCACCACCATCATGGTACTACTGCTAATCCTTTCTGATGAAGTCCTGTTTATTCACTGTTATGGACAAAAGCGTTCAACCTCAATAAAAAATTTTGTCTGGAGCAACTTCAGTGCTTCCTCTTCATTGCACTTTTTCTTGGTTACTACTGCTAATCCTTTTGCCCAGTGCTGGTGGTCCTCAGCAGCTGAAAGTATTTTATCTGGTTCCGGGGAATTGTTTCTATGGATTCAGGGGCCTTCCAAGCCTGCTGGGCGATCAACTTAATGAGATTGTCAGCAGGAAGATTCATTCAGTAAGTAGATGAGCAGGCTCTGAAAGTTTGCAAGTACACACACTCCTCAGAGATAGAGTCTTTGGGCTTCCAGTTACCTCTCTAAGGATTTTTAGAATGTCTCCAAAGGTGTGAACGGGGGAGGACCCTCCCCACAATCGAAACCCCTGCCCTCAGTGATGGACTCTTCGGGGGAGTCCAGGTGTTTTTTCTTACACAGTTTCTTCCGCGGGGGCTCTTCAGTGTGAATATCTGAACAGAACTCAGAAGAGGGGTGATCCTTAGTTGGAATCTCTTGCATCCTTAGAGCTCGCTGCCTGGGCATGGAGGTTGGTGGAAGCTGCCAGTAAGCAGGGGTCATGGGATAAGACTCTGGTAACACAGCAGCCACCTGGGAACTTGCAGTGGCCAAAGCCCTCTCCACAGCCTAAAAGGCAAGCCCCCCCTGAGGAGGGATGGGAGCCCAGAACTGAGACAGACAAAACTCGGAACTGGGGTCACACCCCACCCCAAGAGACCCACCTCTAAAGCTGGAGCCAAAGAAAGTCCCACATCTGTCATAGTTTGAAGAGGTAAGGACAATTCCGAATAAAAAAAACAGGAATTCACTCAAACCCCCCTGAACCTGACGTTGGAGGTAGGATCCCAGAGACCCACTGGTTCCAAAGGTACAGAAGGAGTCAGAGCCGTGCCTGGAACTGAAGACAGGGATGTTGTTGGTGCCGGGGCCATAGGAAACTGTGTGGCTGGAGTCAACAACTCTAATGCCTCCAGGGAGGTCAGAGGAGTTGTAGTACTTGGGGAATACTCCCTTGCTCCAGGTGGGAGAGGGGGCTGAGAAGAAGGAAGAAAATCCTTAGCTGTCAGAAGCTGATCCACCAACCTCACTATTTCTACTTCAGAAAGACTCCTGGAGGAGCGAACAGGCAGTCTGGAGGGAGATTCTGGCCTTTCTATAAATGGGTTAGGAAGTTCACCAAGGAAGGGGTCAATAGATGGGGAATATCTTGTCCTAGGTGTGTAGAAAGTTTCAGTCTTCAGCTCCAAAGTAGAAGGTATAACCTGTGGAGCAACAGGAAATGTCAGCACCAATGTGGAAACTAAGGCAGCTGATGCTGACGCCAGTGACATTACTGGTGCCAGTGCTTTATCCAGTGTTTATGGCATTGAAGTAATTAGTGCCAAGTAATCAGTCCATTCTGTGAGTTTTGGAACCTTTGGTTTCAGTTCAGAAGAGGAACCAACAGATGGATACTTATGTTTTTTAGATGTCATGTGCCAATGGAGACGTCGGCACCGAACAACTGGTTTTGGATCCAGAGGCCTGAGGGGGCTTATCGGCCTTGGACAAAGCTTCTTCAAAGCAGGCTTTAAGAAGCCCTTTAAGTATGAGTTTATTCTGACATCCTACCAGGACCCTAGAACTAAAGCCCTGGCAGATGCAGCACTCTAAATCCAAATGAGGAGCACCCAAACAATAAACACAAGAATCGTGCCCGTCAGAGTTAGGCATTTTTCTGCCACACTCCTGGCACTGTTTAAGTCTGGTGGTAGTCTTAGACTTTTCTGCCATATTGAAAGAAAGGAAGTCAGAAACCTAGTCAAAAAGGTACACCACACACTCACAGAAGAATAAAAAGGGGAGAAATTCTACCAATGATGGTAGGAAGAATTACCAAATGGTAGATAGAAAAGGAGAGGAGGAACTACCAACAATGGTAGAAGAGAAATACACCAACAGGTATAAAGTATTACAGGAAATAAACCACTCACATAAGAAAGGTGGGTAGATAAAGTGAAAGGAATATTAAAATGGTATTAACCAAGACAGAAAGTAAGATAGAAGATAAATAACTTTAAGATTTTACTTAGCGGTGAGAGAAGAGTCAGCTGAAGTGTCTTTCTATAAGATCAGCAAATGAGACATGGGGTAATGTAGAGAAGGGCACTGTGGATAGACTCTTAGCTTGAGAGTTTTTTGGCTGGCGTGAGCTGTATAATGGCTGAACCAGTTCTGAGGCTCGGAATCATAACCAAACTGTCAAGAATAGATGAAGATTGACAACATCAGCTCTCATATTTGAACAACACATACGCAACATTATTAAAAAAAAAAACACTTCAAACTTGGGACACTCTACAGACACAAAAACGTCATGGATCCCTCTACCAAAGAATGCTAGCCAATACCTATTTGATTCCCTCTCTACTATATGGAGCTCCTATTTTCACCAACCTGCCCTTGTCCATAAAAAGTAAACTTCAGTTTTGCTACTACAAGATCACCAAATTTGCCACAGGCCTATCATACCACTCCCACCACTGCAAAGCTCTTACCAAGCTAAACTGGATTGAATTCCCACACCATCTTGACTATCTGCAACTACCTATTACACATAAAATAAAATACAAACCAGATTCCTGTCCCACCCTAAAATCTATTCTGCACAGCTACATTCATACCAGAACTCTCCGTTCATTAGACAAACAACTAATAAGTGTACACAAACCTAATAGAAGAGATGGCCAGTATCTTTATTCCTATGCTATGGCTAAACTAGGGAATGCTTTACCAATATAAATTACTAGTACTGATAATTTCAAGAAATTCAAGATTACACTAAAAAACTACCTTCTTAACTTACACACCTGCCTATGCTCTAAAACAAACATATAACCCACACTTCTCCCTCTCCTTTCATAGTCATCTTTCTCCCAAACATTTATTCCATCATCCACCTATGCCCCATTTTGTTTTCTTTTTATTTACTTTCTCCTCTAACCCTCCACCTCATTACCACTATTAATGCCCTTCAATATGAATCATCTCTACTTTCTCCAATTACTATCAAATGTTTATTACATTACTTATTCTTGAATCTGCTTATAATCTACCAGCAAATGTATTTTTACAGACCTACTTTATATCGTCGAAAAACCACGTATGTGAAATTCACAATGTTGAGACCACTTTGCAGAAACAGCATGTTATCGAACACCCAGAACACTGCAATTTCACACCGGGAAATGAACCACTGGGCCACAATGGTGAACTTTGCCTTTTTCTCCCCTATAGTGTGATCTTGGAGTTGGTATATTTAGTTAGGGAGGGAGTGGTTTGGATTTGCTTCTGTTTGTTTTTTCTGTGTTGGTGGACCATTTTTACATGTCTTTCATTTATATTTTGTTAAACAGATCACAGCTCTTACTGTAAGTGTTATTTCAGCACCTCCATTGTAACTCATGTACAAATTATTGTAACAGTTTTTGTAATTCTACATATGTTTTTCTTATTTATATATATATATATATATATATATATATATATATATATATGTGTGTGTGTGTGTGTGTGTGTGATATTTTTATTATGCTGAATGTTATTATTAAACATTACTGGAGCTTTTCTCCCCGGGCCTCCACTGAAAATGTTTTTTTGACCCAGTTGGACTTTCCCAGTCACCAAATGTCAATAAATAAATAAAAAGTCCACCAGGTTAAGAAGGCATGACCTGCCCTTGATGAAATCAAATTGAGTTGGTTCCAGTGTCTGGAGGTTTCCCATGCTATTACTGATAATTTCCATGATAATTTTTTCCATGGCTTTGTATGTGAGTCTACTGAGAATTATGAGTCTATAGATTCCAGGGTCTGTACATGGCCAACCTTTGTGCACTGGGATGACTGTTGCTGTTCTCATTCATGAGGCACGAAGCCTGTTTGTAGGCTATAGTTAAATAGCAATTCCAGACGTCCTGATAGGTCATGTTTCATGCTAATTAGAAGGCATCCTGGGGTATTGCCTAAGTTCACTGATGCAGTGTTCTTGGCCTTACAGAGAGCATTAAGGACCTATTCCCTTGTAATAGCAAGGGAGTTATATTTGATGGTATTTCCTGAGGTAAGGTTGAGGGGAACAGAGGGGTAAAGTTGGAGCTGAATTTGTTGACCAGTAGGTTTGATGTATCTTCTGTCTCAGTGTTGGTAGCTTCATTTGAGTCTACTTCAAAGCATTGGATTATGACTTCATCGAATCCCACATCATTGAGACGACATCGTCAAAACTGCAGAACATCGAAAACTAACACGGGAAAACCACTAACCCAACTTAACAAAAAAAAAAAAAAAAAAAAAAAAAAATAGAACCAAATCAAACCCACCAATGTTGGGGGCTCCACCCCCCAACACCCCCCTAACTAAATATACCAACTCCAAAATCACACTACAGTGGGAAAAGAGCAAAGTTCACCATGGTGACCAAGTGGTTCTTTTCCCATGGAAAGTTTTCGATGTTCTGCAGTTTTGGTAATGTTGCCTCAATGATGTGGGATTCGATGATGTAGTAATTCGATACTTTGAAGTACACCCTTTCATTTACAATGTGCTCAATGCCATAGAGTAAATAAGCTGTTAATTCAGCAGATATTTCATGCATCAAGACTGAAACAGACAAGGCACAAATAAGTATGGTGTACAAAGATGTATAAAAACTGCAAAGACTTGAGCTACATCTCATTTTCTGATACCACGTGTTTAATTACCTGCACATTTTAGTAGTGGAATTGAAGAGTTTCATTTTATACTGGTCATTTGCTGTCAAGATAAAACTCTCTTTAGTGATCGGTGGGTACCAAGCCATACATTTTGGGATGCCACTTTGTTCTATTCGATCAGTGCCAAGAATTCGCAGATCATTCTTACTGCTATTAGGAAAGTCATATTCTACCTGAAAAAAAAATACAATTCTAAAATTAACAGTTTACAACTTCAGATGACTGATTTTATTTTATATAGTTTAATGTTCTTACAAGCACTCTGTCTGAGCCAAGAGATAAAAGCCTTGGCTGGTTGTTATCTGGATGTATTCCAAACATAATAGTCTGAATTAGTTTATAATGACTTCGCATTCTTCCCAAATATGCCCAAACTGTGTTTCCATTTTCTTGTGAGATTTTGTATACAGTAACAGTAAAGCCTTCATCCTACATGAGAAACAAACAAATACAAAAAAATTAATGCAAGGAACTCGGATTCAAATCTGTAACAAAAAAAATTAAAAACTATTACAGCTATGTGTTGTTAAGAGAGTTGATCGATAAATAAGTTGAAGTACACATATACCTATGCCTTGTATAGCAGAAATTTGAAAGTTCTAAATTCAAATTTACAACCGAGGGGTTCTAACGAAAACTGAACAGGTGGCAGAGGGCAGGAAAAGATGAAAGAAGCATTCAACAGAGAAGTATCTATGTGTACCAGAGGCTCAAAATGCATAGGGTTTCTTCCAGTGGCATTTACGCATTGCTCATACATTAAACAAAAAATAAACTTGTAATCAAAAACAAAAATAGGCAGCAAGCTGTAGAATTCCAACCAGTTTATTGTTAGTGCTTTCGTTCAGAAAATACATGAACTTCTTCAGTCAAAGAAACCCCAAGAGTCCTCAGTTAAAATAAAACTATCAATTAAGATGAGAATTAATTATAAAACCAATTAACATAACTTAAGAAATTTAAAGAGCCAGTTTTATACAAGGTAAAATGTATATGTGAATAAATATAAATGCTTTTTTTAAAAATCAGCAACAATTTTAAAACCACAGCACATCAGCCTTATTACTTGATTTTCTTGTGTGTATAAGTTAATCTAAATACTGTTAAATGCTAGATAACAACTTAAAACAGCTCAAACAAGTGGAAATATAAAATTTGTATGAATGTAGAAAGATAAATATGTATAAATAAATATTTATAAATTCATTCAACTAATAGAAAAGTTGTTAAATACTGTTAAATGCTAGATAACAACTTAAACAGCTCAAACCCTCACTCCCCACTGGCCCTTGTTTTCAATTATAAAGGAATTCCCAATATTATTCTAGCATGTCCAAAGGTCAGTTGTCAATCTCCTCTTCGGTCCAGCTGGTGAATCTGGGAATCTTGAGGCAATGTTACAACTGCCTCATGTACACAGACAACCCTCTCCTCCTCCCAACAAATTCCAACACATGTGAGAGATGCAACCATATAGCCAAACTGGAGGCTAAGCTCTCTCAACTCAGTACTGGCATAACCAGTCAAGAGGAGAAGGAAACCACACTCACTACAATTCCAGTCTCACATAGACCTACCATGACAGCAAACCAAACACATAATCACACAAAAACATACTCGGAGGCTCTAAATAAAGATCTGCCTAAGCAGCAGAGACCTCCAAAGCAGACACCCAAGCGACCGCTACCCCAAAACAAAACACGTGCAACACATATCTATCAAAGCCAGTGTGCCGAACAGTCACAGCCCTTAAGACTAAACAACACACCTGATACACTTGTAATAGGTGACTCTATAGTCAGACACACTGATGTCCCGCTCACCAGGCTGAACAAGGAGAGGGTCACGGTGAGCAGCCTGTCGGGCGCTAGGATCCGCCACATAACACAAGTACTCAGGTCACTCCAAGGCAAGTACAAATATGACTCAGTCATTGTCCATGCTGGTGTGAATGACCTGAGACGTACCTCCCTGGACTACATGAAAAGAGACATAGAGGAGCTCTTTGAGCATGTAGCCTAGTCCGGTATGACCCTGACCTTGAGTAGCATCTTACCCTCACCAAGAATGATGCCACAATATGAAGACAAGATGATCAAGTTCAACAATTGGCTTAAGTACTGGTGCCATTCAAAGGGGATCCAATGCCTGTCAGCTTGGGATCATATGCTCGACAAGCCACGATGCTTCGCTAGGGACGGCTTGCACCTGTCACCCCTGGGCTTTTGGATATTGGCAAAGGCTCTTGCTACCCCCATAGTGCCTTTTTTAGGCAAGGCTCAAAAGACAAACCCACCTCCATAGGTATCACAAGGGATAAGAAACTAAGAGTAATGCTACTCAACGCCAGATGTCTAAACCTCAAGATGCACGCACTCAAAACTCTCCTTAGCATGGAGAACATCAATATATGTGCAATAACAGAAACCTGGTTCAGGGCTCCCGAGAGCACACCAGCACTACCAGGTTATACCTCATACCATGCTTTTCGGCCCCAAAACTTGGACCGAACCACAAAAGGAGGGGGAGTATCGATATTCATCAAAGATACCCACACCTCCAGGTTGGTGGCAAAGCACGAAGCATCAGAGACTATCCATGTGCAACTAACAGTGGGTAAAACTGCCTTCCAGTTTATAGCCTGCTACAGACCACCCTCCCAAACCCAGGAACCCCACTCGGCCTTCCTGAGAACACTGGAAAATATGAAGGTCTCTCCAAACACCATTATATTGGGCGACTTCAACTACCCAAACATAGACTGGGAGCATTACTCTAGCTCCAACACCCTAGCCCAAAGGTTCCTAGAATTTATAAACTCAAATGCTATGGAACAACTTGTTACCACTCCCACAAGAGGGGAAAACATACTGGACCTGATCATCACCAACATGGGGACTCTATGCTCCAGACCAGAAGTGTATCCCTCACTGGTAAGATCAGACCATAAACTAATCTCACTGGATATTCACATCCCGACCCCACCCCCTGCCCAGAAAATCACAGTGAAAAACTTCGCTAAAGCAAATTTCACACTCCTCAAAACCGAGGTGGAATCTTTCTAAGCCCCCGGGCCTGTGGAAAATACGGCCCAGACCACAGAATCCTTTATAAACGCATTCTATGAACACCTTCAGGAATGCATGGATCATGCGATCCCAAATAAAACCAAGACCCAATCCTCCAAAGGCAGATGTCCTGTCTGGTGGACCCCAGCCATAAACAAACTATACAATAGAAGGAGGAAGCTACTAAATGATAGAGCAAAATCCCAAAAAGGGAAGGCATCACTGATCAGTATTAGCAAAAAGCTACGGGCACTCATGAAATTGTCTAAGGCCAGCTTCGAGAGAAAAATTGCACAGGACACTAAGGATAATCACAAGGCTTTCTTTAGTTATGTTAGGAACCTGGGTGGTAATTCCCAGATATGCTCAGAATTAGTCCAAAATGATAAAAAATACACCGAACCCACAGACATTGCCATCATCCTAGCTGACAGGTTCAGCGCAAACTTCTGCCCCCCCCCACCAAAAGGGCAAATATCTATCCCAGCAGAGTGCTGCCCCCCTGACATCTCAGATGCTCAGGTAAGAGCCGCCCTCTCCAAAGCAAAAAACACAGCATCAATGGGACCAGACGGTGTCCCGAGCTGCGTCCTACATGAACTCCAAGAAGAGCTAAACCCAAACATAAAACTACTGTTCAATCTCAGCCTTACTACAGGATATGTACCCAAAGAGTGGTGTACAGCAACAGTGGTCCCTCTCCATAAAGGTGGTGCCTCAACGGATCCTGGAAACTATCGCCCCATAAGCCTGACTAGCTTGGTCTGCAAAGCTATGGAAAGGATCATCGTGGACCTCATAAATAAAGATATTGGGGACCTACAGACACTGGATCCTACCCAGTTCGGCTTTGTTAAGGGCAGATCCTGCCTGTAAAACCTGGTTGATTTCTTTGAAACAGTCATCAAGGCCATTGACGAGGGGAAGGTGGTCCACACAGCCTACCTGGACCTCACAAAAGCCTTCGATACAATACCCCACTCTGGCATTATAGATAAGCTCACCAGCTTAAATATAAACCCCTATGTCACTAGATGGATTGCAAACTGGCTCAAGGACAGAACCCACATGGTTAGAATTGCTGGAGCCATGTCAGACTCCAAACCAGTTACAAGTGGTGTCCCACAAGGCTCAGTCCTGGGACATCTCTTGTTCGGTATATATTTCTCGGAGGTACAGGCCAACACGGAAGGACTGTGGCTGACCAAGTTCGTAGATGACTGCAAACTGGGCGCCATAATCGACTCTCCAGCTGACACAAGCATCCTCCAAAAGGGCCTCATAGAAACAGACAACTGGTGCCAGAGCCATGGCCTCAAGCTAAATGCCAAAAAATGTATAGTCATCTCCTTTGGCAAAAACAAAGTGCCCACAAATTACCACATAGGTGGTAATCCATTAAGTACAGAAGAAGTAATTAGGGACCTGGGGACCCAAGTTGATAGCAATCTCTCATTTGACAACCACGTGGCCAAAGTGGTTAGAAAAACATTTTATATAGCCCACCTAATCATGAAGGGATTCACATCTAGATCAGGGGAGGTCATCGTGCCTCTTTACTCATCCCTCATCAGGCCCATAATTGAGTACAATGCCCCTTTTGGGATGTACCTTACCAGACACCTGCAGCAACTGGAAAGACCCCAAAAGTACCTCACCAAGAGGATCAAAGGGCTCAAACAGATGCCATATGCTGCCCGGTTAAAGAAACTCCAGCTCTACTCAGTGGCATACCACCTGTTCAGAGGCGATCTGTGCCTGACGTATAAAGCCATGTCCAACCCGGAATTAATGGACATGCTGCACCTCAGAAAATACAAATCCCATCGAGATACGCGCTCGAAAGACTTGAACCTCAGCACTGAAATAAATAGGACATGCTGGAGGGACAGATTCATAACCCAGAGGCTCCCTTCACTCTGGAATAAAATCCCAGTCCAGTTTAGGCAGAGTCCCTCATTGACTCTCTTCAAGAGGAATCTTGATGAGTGGATGGGAGATCGTAGGTTTACCCCGGGTATCACTTCTGGGTCACTGTTAGACAGAGGCACAGTATACTAACCTCGAAAAAGGGAATAGCAAAATAAATTTAAAATTGGTGGCGAAAGCCAAACACATTCTGGCTAGGCTTATAAATGCCCTAGGGCAGACAGCCTAGTATGAACCTATGAACCTATAAACAAGTGGAAATATAAAATTCGTATGAATGTAGAAAGATAAATATGTATAAATAAATATTTATAAATTCATTCAACTAATAGAAAAGTTATCTACCGTCAAAAAATTGAACTCACCGTCAAATTCAAGAGAATTAATATTCTCTAAAAACCCCATGAATCCTTACAAATTTGGGGTTCACTGCAAATAAATGGCTTGAGTTTACTGTCCACATATTTAGCACATGCATAAGTAATGGATCTCCTGCCATCCACAATTGGCCTAAAAAGTGGATCCATTATACTTTTGTGGATTTTGGGAGATCCAAATAAAACTGGTGTTACTGGTGCTGGCATGCATAGGTAATTATATGTGTCTATGTCAGTACTGTTATCCAAAAATAGGTCTTTCTTTGATTTATCTGTGTGCACTATTCACTTTGTTTAATCTAACTTTAGAATAACAATCAGTAGATAAAACATTTGACATTTTGTTAATATAGTCCACTTCAGTGGCGGCTGGTGACTTCAAATCACAGGGGGGCTGCAGGAGACGCTGAATGGGCGGGGTCAAAGGGAAGGGGTGTGGTCAGCCATAAAGGGGAGGAGCTATGCACAAAACCACAAAAAAACTAACTTTAATTAAATACGCTGCCCTGGGTGGCAAACCATCATTATGAAAGTCCAATCAAGACAAAAATAAGTGTAGAAGAATAAAAATATTTCAATGCATTGGCTGCATGACAGCTTACTTAATATCTAGATGGAAACAAAAGGTTGTGAGGCATGAAAAAATAAATTACTTTTTAAATACATTACTGGAATGCCAGTCAAAATCAAGTATAAGAAAAACCAGAAGCACTCAACTCAAACCACTTCTCCTTGCACTGCAGTTCTAATTATAATATATTCAGCTTTATTAAAATACCAAGCAACATGCTGAAAGTAGAAATCTATGTGATGCCCCCACTTGTAAAAATGTTTCTTATCCCAAAAAGACCTGCTGCCTGACAACTTGTTTCATGGGGAAAACATGATAAAAGTAAAAAATGAAAAGCAAACAAGAAACAAGCTCAAGATACATTGCTTAAAGGATTACTGTACAGGTTATGGACCACACATGATTGGCATTCTGTTTAGTTTACGGGTAAAGCCTGTAGAGATGACTGGAAGTCTCCAACAAGTGTAATGAGCTTTTTAAAATAATGGAATCCTGTCCTTTAATACCCAAGGCTTATACATTATCTAGTCAAGTATTCTCTGCATGGCAACAACAGAAAGGCTTTCAATGTTGGCAATTCTTTAACAGTATGCTTATTAAAGCTTACTTGCATCTTACGATGTCAGACAAGCTTACCTTATGGTCATTAAAGCATTGCTACTTAAACACAGAGCAACAGGCACTTTGAGTAATAAGCATAAATCAACAGTACAAAAATATGACAGAAACCAGACCATTCTGCAAAATCAAGGACAGATGAAAAGCCACTGTAGTACTTATGCAGTGTGTCCTCCCCATCCAAGGTAGATACAACTACTCCTTGCCTTGCTTGGACACATCCAGAGTCACTACATGGGGGTGGGGTGCAACAAGCATGTCACAATTTGAAATCTCTCTGGCTGACTGTGATGGCCCTGACACATTTGTCATACCTCTCAACTTCAAGAGCAAGAAATCTGGACAAAGCCATACACAGAAGTGGGACAAAGGCACAACAATAAGGACAATTTTTAAATATTGCTCTAATAAACTTAGAAAGATAATAGAATAGGTCTTGCATTAGTATGAATTTTCTGAAGGGTATAAAATCTGAAACTCAAATGTCTGTCATTTTCTAACTTCAGTCTTTAGTGATTTGTCACTAATTTGCCAAAAACACAATTTTATGAAAAATGGACCAAAAATGTGATGCAAAAATATAAAATAGACACACAATACAGCTTCTACCTGTCAAAGAAGGGACACTTTAATATTAGTACTGCTACCTTGAGCAGCTGACAAAATAAAAGAATCTACATGCATTTCAAGTAATCTATAACTTTGATTATTACAGTTATTTCTTAATTGTAAACCCTCCATGTTTTCTTCCAAAATTGCTATTTTGCGGAGGGATTATTAGGGGGAAGAGCAACATTTTGAGCCAAAAATTGGGGACAGTTGAGAGGTTGGCTATGCCTAATTCTATAAAGCAATTTATTTGCATGTACCTCTCAACCTGTTAATGCAGTAAATCTGAACAAGGCCAAATATATTGGGGGCACATATAAACAGTACTAAAATTGCTCTTGTATAAATTGAGACAGTTGATAGAGCGGCTCTTACTTTAACATGCATTTTTATGAAGGTTATGAAGTCTGAAACTTATTATTTAGTGACTTCTGGCAAATCATTTAGGAATTAAAACTACAAATTTTATGAACAACAAACCAAAAATAAGAAGCAAAAATCTATTCATTCTTTGAAAATCTGGACAGTTGGGAGGTATAGTTCAGCTGGGCCTGTCTGAGTTTGCTGCCCTTCCCCCCCCTGACAAAATGATGGTTGAACTGGAGCCTCTGCAGCCATTCCAATTAACCATTGCTTGGCTATTTCACTCCATTTACCATAAACACTAATGTGCATACTGCTTTACTTCAATGATTGGACTTCATTTGAAAGTTTTATTTTGTATTTTACAGCACAAACATTAAGTCATCTGTTAAACAAAGCAATGCAGTCTCACAATGAAAACTTAGCATTAAAACTTCTCTGCCCTTGAAACTCACATTCATTGAAACAGCATTGAAACCCACATTCAAAGAAAATACATTTTGCCAGTGGCAGATAAAGATTAATTTTGGGCTGTTTTGAATCATAGGCCCTTGCATATGAAACATACATGTGCTCTTTGATACACCTTCCTCATTGTACTAAAATTATATTCCTTGTACAATACAGTACACTTGTTAGAGGGTGTTTTAAATTTGTTTTGAACATTTTTCCAGTAAGCAATGAAACAAAACATATGCACCCATAATGGCAAAACTGCCCAGTTGAGAACATTTATCATAAAAAGTCTACTCAGACTTCCACAGTCCACCATTATTAGTAAATATACACAATTCTACAGTCCACCATTATTAGTAAATATGCACAATTCCACAGTCCACCATTATTAGTAAATATGCACAATTCTACAGTCCACCATTATCAGTAAATATGCACAATTCTACAGTGCACCTTTATCAGTAAATATGCACAATTCTACAGTCCATATTCAGTGAATTCAGTTCTTGCCATAGCTGTCAACCTTAGCACAAAAACCTGGACGAAGCCAATAATGGGGGAATACAGTCCCAAAAATAGGGACAAATTTAAAATATTCATCTTATAAACTTAGAAAATTGCTAGAAAAAAGGTTGTGCTACTATGTATTCTGAAGAACATGAAGTTTGAAATTCAAATGCCGGTCAATTTTACTGCGGACAGAACAAAAACAATTTTCAGCAGAGACGCAGGGATTAATACTGCAGACACGTCTTTGTAAAATGGCAGGGCATCAGAGCAAATCCACACAAACACAGAGAGGAGATGCAGACTCCACACAGAAGCCACCCCAACCAAGAATCAAACCAGAAAACCTATAGCTGTGAGGCAACAATACTACCACCGCACCATCAATTCTGCAAGGAATTAAACATTCAGAAACCTGACGTCTGAAATTCAAATGCCTGTCAATTTTACTGCGGACAGAACAAAACCAATTTTCAGCAGGGATTAAAACTGCAGACACGTCTTTGTAAAATGGCAGGGCACCAGAGCAAATCCACACAAACACATGGAGGAGATGCAGACTCCACACAGAAGCCACCCCAACCAAGAATCAAACCAGAAAACCTATAGCTGTGAGGCAACAATACTACCACTGCACCATCAAATCTGCAAGGAATTAAACATTCAGAAACCTGAAGTCTGAAATTCAAATGCCTGTCAATTTTACTGCGGACAGAACAAAAACAATTTTCAGCAGAGATGCAGGGATTAATACTGCAGACACGTCTTTGTAAAATGGCAGGGCACCAGAGCAAATCCACACAAATACAGGGAGGAGATGCAGACAGAAGCCACCCCAACCAAGAATCAAACCAGAAAACCTATAGCTGTGAGGCAACAATACTACCACTGCACCATCAAATACGCAAGGAATTAAACATTCAGAAACCCTTAAGTCTGAAATTCAAATGCCTGTCAATTTTATTTAACATTTTTTAATCAGGACAGTCTGACTTGGAACAAATAAACAATTTTCAGCAGAGGCCCAGGAAGAAATAATGCAGACATGTCTTTGTAACATGGGAGGGCACAAAAGCAAACCCACACAAACACAGGGAGAAGATACAGACCCCACAAAGAAGGAACCCCAGCCAAGAATCAAACCCAAGAACCTGCAGCTGTGAGGCAACAATGCTACTACTACACCATCAAATATCAAGCATTGCAACATTTACAAACCACAGATATTATGAGGAACAGATCAGATTGAATATGAGGTAAAAATCTGAAATTTGTTTACAAATGGTGGTGGGTAGGGAACTCAAGTCTTTAACACCTGCATACAGGGTACAGGGTTCAAGCCTGAGGCATTCCCTACCACACCACCATAAGCACCTGGGGCATTTTCACACACACACACACACATACACCCCAGTAAAGCACAAGCACCATACACAAACTCCAGTAAAGCACAAGCACCATACACAAACTCCAGTAAAGCACAAGCACCATACACAAACTCCAGTAAAGCACAAGCACCATACACAAATAAAAAGCACAAACTCAATAAAAATAAACATTGTAAATTAAAAGGCACCTTACCTGAATGAATACATCCAGAGTTAACGTCCGTACATACATCCTTCCAGCAATACTGAAGACCGCGAGATCCCAATGCTCCTGATCCCTAAGGCTCTGTCCCGAGTCCCTGCTGCTCCTCTTGCAGTCCGGACGCGTCCCATAATCCTGGCGGGTCTGTGCACTGTAAAAGTGCACAGACGTCTCCTTGTGTCCCCCTATGGGGACGGCCGGGCTGCCTTGAGCATGCGCATAGACCGATAAGTCGGGACTCGGTCTATGCGCGAAGTCCGCGAATTTTAAAAAAATATTTTTTTTTATTTTTCATTTTTTTTTCTTTCTTTTTTTATTTTTGAGGGGGCTGCAGTCCGGCAGCCCTATGCCATGAGCCGCCCCTGGTCCACTTCATCCATGAACACAAGGCCGCCACCTTTATCTGGCTTCATTATCCTAACATGGCAAATTTTCAACAAGTTAAGTAGTTCAAATTCATCAACTGTCATATTTTTAACTTATCTCTGTTGATTTTTTGCCAGTAAAGACCTTATGTCCATCTCACAAATACTTTTGAATATGGCAAGAGACTCATTAATAGGAGGGTTGAAAACACTAGATATACACAAATCATTATGTATAGCAGACCCATTCCCAAACAGAACTGCTAAGTTCATTTTACGTATGTATAACTTTAAGTCAATGATAGCTCTTGCTATATCAGCTCTCTTATCTGGTATGAATGTTAATCCTTTAGCTCTACTATTTCACTGCTGATGTACATAGAGGTGAAATTATACACTTTAAAGTCCCCAGATACGTTAGTAATAATGTCTGGTACCTTGTTTATCTCCTCTTGCGATTCTGCTTCTTCTGTTGATATCCCCCATTCCTCCCTTGTTGTTGTGAATTCTGTTGTTTGCTTCTGACCACCTGAAAAACCTGGCTAGTGGAAGGACCATTATTCTGGCATTCATTTAAGTATTGTCCGTTGACTCTTTGCTGATTTTCTCTAACCCGTTCACTGCACCTTAGTAAAGGCGTCTGTAACATGCTGTCATCATTATTCTGGTCAGGTGAGTTTAGTTGGGGGCTTTGCAAATTATTTGAAGCCTCTCCTTCACTACTGTTGTCAAGGGAACTAGAATGTGTTGAATTCAATGGGACTGGATAGGTGTTCCTATTAGTATATGCAGTTACATCTCTTTTAATTTTCTTCTTTTTAACTTCAGCCGCTCTGTTTATTGTGTGATCTATGTTGTAAAAATGTGGCCATAGTCATACCTGTATCGCTGGAATCTGATATTATTTGATGCTCCAAAATTTCTAAATCACTTCGCAAAGTCTCAGTCTGTGAAATGTATTGTGTGATGAGCATTTCTAAAAAATCAAAGCCTTGCTTATCAAATAAGCCAAGTAGCTCCAAATGGAAGGGTGATTTATTAATGAGACCAACTGGATAGCGCCATTGGCGAAGTCCCTTAGGTACAATTTTCTTTGCTATACACTCCTAGAAGTAAGAAACTTCCAACTGAAGTTTTCGACATTTTAAAAGTTTTTGACCAAAACATTTCAAATTACTACAGATGGATATAAGCTGGGGCTCTTCTGCAGCATCAGAAATTACATTAGTGTTGCTGGAGCTGAAAAATTGTGAAGCCCTTAAATAGTCAGACATTGTAGGAATTGAATTAGATGCCAGTTGTTGTGTGGAGTGTATATTATGCATTGCAGTCATTGTATTAGTGACCCCTTCACCATGAGAAGTTGGGGGTAGTCCATTATTAATATAATTACTTAGAGGTGATGCAGAAACTGCTGCATAAGTCAAAATGTTACTGTTTACATTTCGGTTGTTAGAACCAGAGCCAGGTAGTATTCCACTAATGGTTGTATTTGATGAATCCAATCTCCTGGAAAGGTTATCCACTCACTTGAGTAGTTGCTGTACTAGGAGGGTTAAATTCCCTACGGTATTTGCCTCAGTGTTCGACCCTCCTGGTGTACTAGTTTAAGTGGTTGAAAATTAGATGCAGCTTCACTTGCCGTACCAAACTGAATAAACACAAAACAAAAAATAAACTTGTAACCAAAAACAAAAATAGGCAGCAAGTTGTAGAATTCCAACCAGTTTATTTTTAGCACTTTCGTTCAGAAAATACAAGAACTTCTTCAGACAAAGAAACCTCAAGAGTCCTCAGTTAAAATAAAACTATCAATTAAGATGAGATAATTAATTATTAAATTATTATTTTTTGTTTTGTGTTTAGTTAGTTTGGTAAGGCAAGCGAAGCTGCATCTAATTCTCGGCCACTTTTTTCCCAAGATGGAACTAGTACACCACGAGGGTCAAACACTGAGACAAATGCCATAGGGAATGTAACCCTCCTAGTACAGCAACTACTCGAGTGAGTGGATAACCTTTCCAGGAGATTAGATTCGTCAGATACAACCATTAGTGGAATAGTACCTGGATCTGGTTCTAACAACCAAAATGAAAGCAGTAACATTTTGATTTATGCAGCAGTTTCTGCATCACCTCTAAGTAATTATATTAATAATGGACTACCCCCAACTTCTCATGGTAAAGGGGTCACTAATACAATGAGTACAATGCATACTATACACTAAACACAACAACCGGCATCTAATTCAATTCCTACAATGTCTGACTATTTAAGGGCTCCACAATTTTTCAGCTCTAGTGACACTAATGTAATTTCTGATGCTGCAGAAGAGCCCCAGTGTTTATTCATTTGTAGTAATTTGAAATGTTTTGATCAAAAACTTTTAAAATGTCGGAAACTTCAACTGGAAGTTTCTTACTTCCAGGAGTGTATAGCAAAGAAAATTGTACCTAAGGGACTTCATCAGTGGTGCTATCCAGTTGGCCTCATTAATAAATCAACCTTCCATTTGGAGCTACTTGACTTATTTGATAAGCAAGGCTTTGATTTTTTTAGAAATGCTCATCACACAATACATTTCACAAATTGACACTTTGTGAAGTGATTTAGAGATCTTGGAGCATTAAATAATATCAGATACTGATTTCCAGCAATACAAGTATGACTATGCTCGCATTTTTACAAGCATAGATCACACAATAAACAGAGCGGCTGAAGTTAAAAAGCAGAAAATTAAAAGAGATGTAACTACATATAGTAATGGGAACGCCTATCCAGTCCCATTGAATTCAACACATTCTAGTTCCCTTGACAACAGTAGTGAAGGAGAGGCTTCATATACTTTGCAACGCCCCCAATTAAGCTCATCTGACCAGAATAATGATGACAGCTTGTTACAGACGCCTTTACCAAGGTGCAGTGAACGGGTTAGAGAAAATCAGCAAAGAGTCAATGGACAATACTTAAATGAACGCCAGAATAATGGTCCTTCCACTAGCCAGGTTTTTCAGGTGGTCAGAAGCAAACAACAGAATTCACAACAAGGGAGGAATGGGGGATATCAACGGAAGAAGCAGAATCGCAAGAGGAGATAAACAAGGTACCAGACATTATTACTAACTTATCTGGGGACTTTAAAGTGTATAATTTCTCCTCTATGTACATCAGCAGTGAAATAGTAGAGCTACTGGCTAAAGGATTAACATTCATCCAGAAAAGAGAGCTGATATAGCAAGAACTATCAATGACTTAAAGTTATACATACGCAAAATGAACTTAGCAGTTCTGTTTGGGAATGGGTCTGCTATACATAATGATTTGCGTATATCTAGTGTTTTCAATCCTCCTATTAATGAGTCTCTTGCCATATTTGAACATATTTGTGAGATGGACATATGATCTTTACTGGCAAAAAATCAACAGAGACAAGTTAAAAATATGACAGTTGATGAATTTGAACTACTTAACTTGTTGAAAATTTGCCATTTTAGGGTAATGAAGCCAGATAAAGGTGGCAGCCCTGTGTTCATGGATGAAGTGGACTATGTTAACAAAATGTCAAATGTTTTATCTACTAATTGTTATTCTAAAGTTAGCTTAAATGAAGTGAATAGTGTACACAGAAAAATCAAAGAAAGTTTAAACGACCTGTTTTTGGAAAACAGTATCGACATAGACCCATATAATTACCTATGTATGCCAACACCAGTTTTATTTGGATCTCCCAAAATCCACAAAAGTATACTGGATCTACCTTTTAGGCCAATTGTGGATGGCAGGAGATCCATTACTTATGCATGCGCTAAATATGTGGACAGTATTCTCACGTTATTTATTTGCAGTGAACCCCAAATTTGTAAGGATTCGTGAGGTTTTTTAGATAATATTAATTCTCTTGAATTTGATGGAGAGTGCAATTTTTTGACGGTAGATATAAAGGATCTGTATACCGTCATACCTCAAGAGGTTGGCATTGAATGGGTTAGTGAATTCCTATTGTTGAAAGGGATGGACCAGCAAGAAATAAATGCAACTGCGTCCTTGTTAGGTCTCATTTTGAATAACAACTTTATGCTTTTTGACAAAGTATATTTTTTGAAAAAAACTGGGGTAGTCATGGGCTCCCCATGCGGAGGCAGTTTTGCAAATTCAGTCATGGCATTTTGGGAAAGACATTTCCTATTTCAAAACCCCATCTTTAAGGAAAATGTAAAATGGTACACTAGATATCAAGACAACATGTTTTTTATATGGAAAGGAAGTCTAGATTTAGTAACAACTTTTATTAATGAAATCTCCAAATTCACAGACTTCCTTAATTTCACTTTTGTGTCTAACACAGACTCCATTAATTTTCTGGAAGTGTCACTATCTAAATAGATCCAACAATATATTTAAGGCTAGTATTTTCAGGAAACCTACTTACTCAAACACTTTTCTACACTTTAGTAGTAGCCACCCATTCCACCAGGAAAGGGCGGTTATTAAGGGCCAACTGGTTAGGGCAGCCAGAATGGTCTCATCAGAGACTGACTTTCTGTTTGAATGTAACACATTGAAAGTCATGTTTTGTGAAAGGGGCTACCCAGAACACCTTTTTCAACAATTGTTTGATGAAGTTGCTACTAAAAGGACTACTGGCCATTTTAAACCTATTCTGTGCAGGGGTTATGGAGAAACAATAGGCGATACTCCCCTTGACGAGCATAGGGAGAATAGTATTAGGAATTATGATGGTAGAATAAGCTTTTTTACTTTCTCTATCGATGCACATGCTATTAAGAATATTATAAATAAAAATTGGGCTATAATATCAGAGGACACTGCTATTAATATGAAATTGGGAGATAGGCCACATATTACCTATAGAAGAGGCCTAAATTTTAAAGATTTGTTGGAAAGGAACAATCAAAAATACCCCAACAACTGGGTGATGAGAAAGTGTGGTAGATGTCAGCAGTGCCAACACATTATGGTAACTAATAAAGTTTGCATACGTAATAAAATCTACATCATTAATGGAAACTTTAACTGTGAAACAGCAGGAGTAGTGCATGCTGCTTTATTGCAATGTTGCCAAAGCTTCTATATTGGTAAAACTGAAAGAATGTTTAAGCAGAGAATTTATGAACACCAATACCAAATTAGTAGGGGTAATACCACAAATGCTTTGGCTAGACACACTTTAGAACACCCCCACATAAATTCCAGTTTACAATATTACAATAAATAGTTAGGAACATTAGAGGTGGGCCCTGGGAATTAAAACTCAAAGAACAGGAACTTTTTTGGCAGATTAAAATGGGTCTAAATCCTAAAACCGAACATCCACAACTGCGAACACCTAATGAGCGACACATATACGCCGAACTACGAAAAAAGCAAATGACCTAAATATCGAAAACCGGAATGCCAATCGCAGTTTAAACAATAACAGTGCCACACAGGTAAGTAAAACATACACAAACAAACTTCATTAATCACACTTTTGCAGGAGGGCAAACCCCCCTGCATCCCCCATGTGGGGGAGCTTTGCCCCCCACCCCCCCTACTTACAGATACCAACTCCGAGATCGCACTACAGTGGGGAAAAGGATATATTTTCTTTTCCCCACAATCACCCTGCTGGCCACGGTAATACGTTTGGCGTTCCAGTTTTCGATATTTACAGCCTACGTGCTTTTCGTACTTCGGCATTTATGTGTCGCTCATTAGGTGTTCGTGGTTGTGGACGGTCGAGCATCTAATATAGACCCATTAAAACATATGCACATGTTTCACCAGGGCTTAATGAATACTGCTCGATAAAATGTATTTTGAAATTGAAAGCTTTTCAAAGATGAAATTTGGTTGTATAACAACTTTTCTATTAGTTGAATGAGATTATAAATATTTATTTATACATATTTATCTTTATACATTCATACAAATTTTATATTTCCACTTGTTTGAGCTGTTTAAGTTGTTATCTAGCATTTAACAGTATTTAAATTAACTTACATACATAAGAAAACTAAGTAATAAGACTGATGTGTTGTGGTTTTAAAATTGTTGCTGATTTTTAAAAAAAGCATTTATATTTATTCACATATACATTTTACCTTGTATAACACTGGCTCTTTACATTTCTTAAGTTATGTTAATTGGTTTTATAATTAATTATCTCATCTTAATTGATAGTTTTATTTTAACTGAGGACTCTTGGGGTTTCTTTGTCTGAAGTAGTTCATGTATTTTCTGAAAAGAGCTAACAGTAAACTGGCTGGAATTCTACAGCTTGCTGCCTATTTTTGTTTTTGGTTACATTGCTCATACATTACCAGAAGCTCTCCTCTTTATACAGCATGGCATAATACAATCACCACAGCAGTAGATCTTCAAGACAAGAGTTCTTACAGCAATCACCACTGGATGACAGCGCTCAACTATTTGTGATTTTTGTCTTAAAATGTTGCTCTATCCCTTATAAAATTTGGGATTTTGCATATCAAATGATGGTATGTAAAAGATACTGAGCAAAAAACAGCCAGCTTACACAGGTTAATGGCAAAAATGAACTTTAGTTACAGAATAATAGAAGTCTAAACCATAAAAATGGTTTAAAATATTCCAACACTGCAAGGCTAGAACATAACCAAGAATATATATAAAATAATAGGCTCCAGCAGGTAATCAGAGAATGATATCAGCATGCATTTTCTGAAAAATAAGCCGCTCCAACTTTAACAGCAAGTCCTGTTTGGTGATATTTAATCTTTACTGTTTTCTGTAAAATCTCACATTTTATGTCCAAGGGCTGGTAGTTAAAGGTCAGGTATCTCAAGCTGCCAAAATAACTTCAGATTTCCAGTTACTTGATTCCCATCCATCCAAGGTTTGGACATATGAAGACTGGAATTTATGACACCCAAACATTTGCTAGTAGCTCTAATTAAACTGAAAACTATAAAACTGCCATACAAACCTAACTTTCAACTAAATATTTTTCAGTTAAGCACTTTCCTCATCAAACAAGTAACTTCTTCAGAACAAAGTTCAAAGTTAATTGAGAAATTTAAGCAATATGATTCAACATTTCATAAAACATCAACAGCATATAAAACATACATACACATAAAAATGTGATGTTTTAATTCAAGTTACTTCTCCTTCAGCAATCCGCTCAGGATTAGCTTAGACTTTATCAGAACTAATTTCATTAAACCCCACCCTCCCTATGTAAATACTGCCATGAATAACCTATGCTCAACTTTTTAAAGGCCTCACGTTTCATCAATATGCAAAAAGAAGTTATGTACTCACCATAACGTTCCATCTATGTTGTCCATTTCCATTCTTCCTCAATGTATGGGTTCAGATTCAATCCCTCGGATCTGACTTGGCCATTGCTAAAGCTTATGGCAACCAAAAACTCTGAAGCTTAACCCTTACCCACAATGTGCCAACCCAAGTACTTCAGATCCTGTTTGCTGAGTTTAGCAGAAAGAAATATTAGCAGTCATATAGTGAAGAAACTACATCTGGAGCTCAATATCAGGGAAGCGACCTCCCCTGACCCCTCACTCTCCCAGTAGTTTTCAAAGGATGGGGGTTGGATGGTGGGGAGTTGAGGAAAAATTAATATGGACAACACACATGGAACATTATGGTGAGTGCATAAATTCTTTATCTGATGTTGTCAATTTTCATTCTGTTCTCAACTTATGGGACAGAATCCCCAGCTACCTAAAATCCTGGGTGGACTCAAAGAATGATATTCCTTAGCACTACTGAACCAAATGATGCTCTACCTCTGGAGACCAGATCCAATTTTTAATGAGTAATAAAGGTATGGGGAGTAGCCTAAGTTGCTGCTGCACATATGTCATCCATAGAGACACTAGACTGGAAAGGGCGGCCACGGTGGTGCAGTGGTTAGCATTGCCGCCTCACAGCAAGAGGTTCTCCGGTTCGATTCTCGGCTGGGGTACCTTCTGTGTGGAGTCTGCATGTCCTCCCTGTGGTTACGTGGGTTTCCTCTGGGTGCTCCGGTTTCCTCCCACATCCTAAAGACATGCAGTAGGTGGATTGGACACTCTAAATTGGCCCTAGGTGTGAGTGTGTGCATGTGTGTGCCTTCTGTGGAAGGTTGGACACCGGGCTGACAACTCGACACTGTAAAACTCCACTGCCAATCATGAGCGGACAGATGATCTGCTGTGGCGACCCCTAACCAGGAAAAAAGCCGAAAGAAGAAGAAGAGGAGACACTAGACTGGAAAGCTGAAGAAGTTGCCATGGATCTAGTTGAATGAGCTTGTAAAGGTTCAGGTTTTGATAAGGTAATGCCCAGTTTGTTATAAATAAAAGAAATACAGTCAGTCAGTCATCTGGCTAACGTTACTTTGACAATTAGTTTCCCAAACTTTATTCCTGAAAAAGAAACAAATAATTGGTCAGTTCACCTGATGTTTTTTGTTCTTTGTAGGTAAAAACATAATTGTCCATGAATGCCCAATAACTGCAACATGCATTTGCCCTTGTTAGCAAATTTAGGAAAGAATACTGGCAAATTAATGGACTGATTGATATTAGCGTCTGACACTACCTTAGGGAATAAGGATGCATTGGTTCATAATGTAACTCTATCTTTCTGAAAGATCAGGTATGTTGGTTTTGAAGACAAGGCAGAAGTAATGGCGACTAGAAATATTGTTTTCCAGTAAAGATATTTAAGGTCACACCTAGCTGCTGGTTCAAAGGGAGAATAGATAAGTGCTTGCAGTACCAAATTTAGATCCCATGGTGTAGGGTCTGTAACAGGAGGTCTTAAAAGAAGAGTGCCTCACAAAAAGATTTTGCAGACCTTATGAGAGGCAACTGAAGAACCTTATTTATTTTTATTTATTTGCAGTTGGTTTACCAGGATAGTCCATTGGGCCAAAAAGAACCCATTTTCAATGGAGTCCTGGGGAGAAAAGCTCCAAAACAAAGATTACAAAAAGATTACATTAGTTTACAATTTCAATCATTTGTAGATTAGAGACAAATCTTTAAACAATGGTAACAAAAAGATTACAGCAGTTTAAAATTTCAGTCATTTGTGGGTTACAGAAAAAACAAAACAAAGGTTAAGCAGTTACAGTGATAAGTTATGGGTTTTATTTTGCAGGAAAACTAAGATATGAGCAGATGAAATAAAGATTCTTAGGTTAAGTTCTGTATAGGAGCAAGCATTGCTGTTGTGTAAATATATAGTTCCTTGAGTGGAATTGTAGGGATTGTCAAATGATAAGATGTTGTTACAGTTGGCTAAATTGGTGTCTAGTAATATATGATATAGTTGTTTGTAGGAGGTGGGGAATAGGCTATGAGGGGTGGGTGCAGCAGCATTCCCATGAGGATGTTAAATGTGAGTGCAGTGATTTTTTAAAGGCAGGGAGGTTGGTGGTGATACGGATAGAGGGAGGAAGTGAGTTCCATATGCGTGCCAGGGCATAGGATAGGAGGTTTTGTCCTGGAGAGTGAAGGGGTTTGTACAGCTCTATTAGGTTTTGGTTATTAGATCTTAGGAGTCTTTGTGACATGTGCATTTTAAAGGTAGAGTTGAGAGAGGGACAGAGGGAGGGTTGAAAAATTAGTTTGTGAGCAAATGTGAGCTGAGTATATGAGAGATAGTGAGGAAGCTGTAGCCAACTGAGTTTGTGCAGAGATGTACAGTGATGGGTAGATGATTTGTGGCTGGTGGCAAATTTGGCAATCTTATTATAACAGGAGGACAGTTTAGTTTTGAGAGATGATTGTAGGTTTGTTAGGAGAGGGGCACCATACAGGAGAGAGGGGATGAGAAATGTAGTAGCAAGAGTGATCTTTGTAGATGTAGTGAGGAACTGATTGTTACGGTACAGCATGCCGAGTTTTTGGTGGGGTTTTTTTATGTTTAGTAGTAGGTGGCTTTTGAATTTAAGCTGGTCATCAATCTGGACTCCTAGTAGTTTGGTTTCAGATACTAGTTCGAGAGGTGTATTATTCTGGCTAGTGATGGAGAATAGTGTACTATCAAAGGTTGTGGTTTTTGAGGGGGTAAATACCATAAGTTTGGTTTTGATGCATTGAGTGCTAGATGATTGTCCTTCATCCACTGTTCTGTGGTAGAGAAGGCGTCTTGAGTTAGATGTAAAAGAGTGGTGATGGATCTGGCTGCACAGATAATTGTAGAATCATCTGCATATGGAATAAGTTTAGCATGGGGAATTGAATGGAAAAAATCGATTATGAATATATTGAAAAGGAGAGGGCCCAAGATGGATCCTTGGGGGACACCAGTGGGTGTGTTAAGGAAAGTGGAGATGGCTTTTTTCCACTTGACAGCTTGTTGTCTGTTAGAGAGATAGCTGATGAACCAATTGAGAGAGGAAGGGGATAGGGTTTAGGTTAGATAGTTTAGTACGGAGAAGGTTGTGAGAGATAGTATCAAAGGCCTTAGACAGGTCAAGAAAGAGGTTTGATACAGTGGAGCCAGAATCTCTGTCTTTATTTACAGTTTCCAGGAAGGAAAGGAGGGCAGTCATGGTACTGTGACCTGGTCTGAATCCGTGTTGTGTGGAAGTTAGTAAGTTATTATCTAAGAGATAGGGAAGGAGTTGAAGATGGATACATTTCTCTAGTAGTTTTGATATAGGAGAGAGGATGGCGATGGGACGAAAGTTAGTAATATTGTTATTATTGCCTCCTTTGTGCAGGGGAATGATGAAAGCCCTTTTCCAGAGTTTGGGTACAAGACCTTTTTGGATAGAGCGATTGATTAGGATGCTGATGGGGAAGGCAATAGCTTCAGCAGCTATGCTGAGGAAGGATGATGGAATGTTATCGGGGGCATTGGAGCACGGTTTTAGCTTTTGAAGGAGTTTTCTTATGGTAGAAGTAGGAATAGGTTTTAGGGAGAATGATGGGAGTTGGGACGCTGGAGATGAAGGGGGTGACGATAGGGAAGATGCAGAAGTAAGGGGTGAGGTATTATTAGAGAAGGATGAGGTTAGCTTGGAAAGTCTATAAAAAATGAATTGAATTGGGTAGCCAGATCTATATCTTGTGCATTTGGGTCTGGGCTTGGGTTTTCTGTTGAGCCAGGTTTTAGGAGGGTAGTGATGCCTTTCCAGAATTTTTGTGGAATGGTTTTGTGGTTGTTTTGGAGTAAGGAGAAATAATTCTGTTTATCAATTGTGATAAGCTTTTTAACTCTATTGCGAAGTGTTTTGAATTCATTAAGGGTGGTGGGAGTTTTGTTTCTTTGGTAACGCGACCATGTTTTGTCTCTGAGTCGCATAGCATTTTTTGTGTTTTTTGTTAGCCAGGGGGTGGTTTTTTTACTTATTCTTTTGGTTTTTATGGGGGCAAAACTATCCAGCAGTTTTAGGAAAGTTGTATTGAAGTGTTCAACAGCATTATCTAGGGGTAGAGTTTTTAAGGGGTTCCAGTTTATTGATTTTAGGGAGTCAGAGAAGGCTATTGGTTTGAATTTTTTTAGATAGCGAGTGCTGATGTAATTATGGATTACTTGTAATGGAGATGGAAGACGTCTGGTGTAAATGGGAAGGTGGTCACTGAGGGAATTAGGAAGAGTTCCACTATCATTGTAGTTGTGAGGGTGAGAGACTAAGATCCAGTCTAGGGTACTTCCACTGGAGAAGTCTTTAGAGGGCCTAGTAGGGAGGTTGATGAGCTGAGAGTACTTATAAAGGTTGATGTTTAGGCGGTGTGTAGGTGAATGAATGGAAGACCAATTAATATTAGTGTCTCCCATGATAATAGTTTCATTACTGATATTGGTAGAAAGCCAGGATAGTATATCTTCAAGTATTGAGATATTGTCTCCAGAGGGAATGTAAAGTGACGCTATGCAAATGTGTTTGTGTTTATTTAAAGAAAATAGAGCTAGAACTAATTCTGCATTGGAGAATTGTAGAATGGGTTTGTTGTAGGGAGTAATGGATAGGGAGGATGAGTAAAGTAGAGCTACTCCCCCACCCTTTTTCTGTACCCGGTCTTTTCTGATGATAGAGAAGTTTGATGGTACTATTTCAGCATCTTTTATATGAGGTTTTAACCAGGTTTCTGAAATAGCTAGGATGTCAGGCTTGTTGTGGTGAAGCCAGGCATGAAAATTGGGGATTTTGTTAACTATGCTTCCGGCATTTAGAGAAGCTAATAGGATGGATTTAGATGTAGGGTAAGTGGTGTTTGGGCCTGGGTTAAGGGTGTATATCTCCTGATAGAAGTATGGTTGATAGGAGTTGGATAATGTTGGTGGGGTGTTTGGATTGTCTTGTTTGTATCTTGTATGTTGTTGGGTTTATGTGGATATTGAAGGTTAGAGAGGGGCTAAAGGGTTTATAAGTAGAGCTTAGTTTGTAGTTAAAAAATAGATGGGTCTTTATGGGATACAGTGCAGGGGAGATTGAGACAAATGAGTTTGAGTGGGTTGAAGGGAGTGAGCTGGTTGAGTGAAGTAGTGGTGTGTGACTTATGGAGTTGGGCTGGGTGAGGTGATAGATATAAGTAAGGTTTAGTATTAGTAGTAGTTGGATTGAGAATGATGTTAATTTAGCAAGCATGTTGAGGCTGATAAATTAGAATATGTAGTTTAGGTAGGAGGCTTAGGAATAGATTTTGTGTTCAGTATGAAGGGTGGTATGAGTAGATGGATTATAGGGGGAGGGGGAAGATGATGGTGAAAGGGGAGGAGTGTGATAGGTAGAGAGGAAGAAGGTGGAGAAAGGGGTGTAAACGGTAGACAGGAAGTAGGAGTGGTCTCGTAAGTATAAGTGTAGATGCACTGGGGGTGGGGTAGGGGAGCGGAGTGAGCCCGCAGGGCAAACGGAGCAGGTAGAAAATGGCAATGGAGCAGCTGGAGGAGAGACAATCAGTCAGCAGAGCTGATTACTTTTGGAAAGGTTAGCAAGTCTAAAGTGGGAAGGAACACAGATAGGTAGGGAGGCTGTTATAGAACAGGAGAGTGTAATAAGTAAGAAAAAGGGTACAGTGTGAAGTGTTAGAGTAGTTCAGTTTAATAGAAGTATGGAGTTATAACGGCAGAATGTAAAATAGATAAGCAGGAGAAAAGTTTAGATGGGATAGGGGTGCCACCTACTGGGCAAAGCTGGTATTACAATTAACTATAGTGGGGAGGGTAGGCTCTTGATAATTTAGGGAAGTGAGAAAAAATTAGTAAGTGGGGTACTGAGAGGTGGTGTAGGAGATTTGTTTACTAAGGTAGCTAGTTTAGGGGGTAAAAGGCTGCTGGTTGACCGGGCTCAGGGCGAGCTTTAGAACCCCTGAAATAATAGCGGGCGGTAGTAAATGTTACAGGCAGGACATAGGTAACATACTTTTATTTTCTTTTCCTTGAGAGAGGAAGCAGGGAGTAGAGGCTGAGAGATGACACCACGGTTTATTGTTGAAAGGGTCCTTTGTCTTCAGGTAGGTAGGTTCTGGGAAAATATAGGCTGGAAGGTAGGTTCTCAGAAAAATATAGGGCGGAACAGCACAGTGTAGAGCAGGGTACTTGTGGGAGGGAGAGAGAGAGAGAGAGAGACAACAGTGGTGGTGAGTAGCGAGAAGCTAGCATTAACATAAGTACATTAGTTAGTACAAAGTTGAGAGAAAAAACAGTTAGACAATGTACATTCACTTTTATGTACTATGTTACTAGTATCCTGAGACAGCTTATAATTCGGTTATATCAATTTACAAGCAGGCTATATTCTGAAGGCTCAGTAGGGCAACATACAACTCATGAGCTTAAGGACATACTCAGTCAAAAATGTATGTAAAAAACAGTACAGCCAAAATCAGGAACAATGCATAGAAAATAACAGGATTGCTATATTTTATCACTTGGTGAGAGTTAGGGCTGGTAGCAGGCTCATAATTTACACTAGGCTTTGAACTAGGAGGCAGCACATTTATTATTACAAAGTATGACATAAGCTTCCTTGTGGTTAGCAAGATGCTAAAGGCATTACCCAGCCGCTTAAATAAGTAATTAGCTAGCGTAGTATAGGTAGATGTAGTTTCCAATATTGTTGCTGGGCATGTTATAGCTTCAACTTGGTCATTTTAATTAAGTAAATATGTGTATAATTGATAATACTTCTACTTTACACAATAAAAGTTGGTAAGTTACCAAGCGTCCTAAATGTCGTGGCACCAGCAGTGGTTGCATCAACTATGGCGTTTGATCGCGCACATAGGAACCTCCACGTGGGCTACGGACTGCTACTAGTCATACAGTGCAATTTGGATATAGAGAGTAGAAACTGAGCTCTAAATTAGTGATCTACTCTATTTTGAATATCGGAACTAGAAATTAGGCTGCAGCCTCCTATTTGTAATGTGGCAGATTCTGTCTAGAAAAATAGCTCAAGAAAGTACATTCAGCACCCGACTTGCAATCCAGCTATTACAGGCTACGAGGTGTAGCTCAAAAAGGACCAACATCAGTAGTTGTAAGCCCTCGAGTAAAGCTAGCTCCAAACTGTTACCAGCTATGGCTTCCGACTTGCAAACCCAGTTACAGCTACACAATATAGTTCAAAAAGACCTACAGTAGATTTTGAAAGCCCCCAAGTAAAGCTAGTTGTAATTATAGTATTATAGCAATTATAGGCTAAATTAACCTGAGGAAACACAAGTCAGGGCAGGTAAAGAGAGTCTGTTTAAACTGCCGACTCAGTTGGCTCTCAATTTATAAAACGGCTGTTGCAGGCTAAAGCTAGAAACCAAACAGTAGAAACAGCAGCCGTTTTGGCTCGTAGGGAGTATCCGTGCTTATTGTTTTAGCAGAAACAAGCAGAAACAAAGCATATCATTTACTATTTAACAGTCAAGCCAACAACGGACATTTAAGTGTAGCCCAAAAAATGCAGCTGTCTAAGAAGCCATTACCAACGTAATTCTGACCTCACAAAGCCTTTTAATATAACTGTTGTCAACATAACAAGCACAGAAACAACAATTCCGACCTCTCAAAGCCTTTCAAGACATTTGTTATGGCATAACAAACATAGAAACAACATGGAAATTACAATATAACAGGTATACCAGCTTTACAATTAATGTTTTAAAAGTAACTCAAGCCACAGAATATTTAAGCAGCTGTTAACGCCATAATTCCGGCACTTGAAACATAGCCGTTCATTGGGAGGTACCACGAGGGTGATTGAACATTAAATGACCTTTCCTGGCGTATTATTACAAGCAGTTATGATCTTCAACTAGCAGAGAAGGTTATGATGTTAAGGCGCACACAGTAGAAAATAATAATAATTTGTCTTTAAGCATGTAAAAAGAAAAAACAGTTAAGAACTATTGTCAAAGGGTGGAACAAATACAGTCAACTGTTCGCTACTTACCAGGGGGAAAAGATGCCGGACCAGAGCAGCCAGCAGCCAGGGGCAATGCTAGGGTATTAAAGATGGCGCCACACCAAAGTAGGGGTATTTATGACTTTCAAAAGAATAAAAGGCAGGGAGGGGAGGGGAGAAGGGTGATGAGTCAGGAGGGGGAGATGACAGACTAAGAAGTCTATTGGTTATCCTAGAGGTGGAGCAATAAGTTTCTGAAGACTACAGAAACCAGGAATGTAGAGAAATGAAGACAGGTAAGGGATTAGGGATAAGATAAGTACAAGTGGTGGAGAAGGGGGAAGGGTCCAAGAACCACAGTCTTAGACAGGCAATGGAGCAGCTGGAGGAGAAACAATCAGTCAGCAATTCAATTCAATATTGCTGCTACTTGGACCTTAACTGTCAAGGAACTAACTCCTTCTTTAAAAAGTAGGACCAAAAATTCAAGGATGCTATGTATAGGAGCTGAAAAAGGATCAACATTATTTAGATGTGTCCAGTAAAGAAACCTTCTCCATTTAAAGGACTAGAGTTGACATGTAGAAGGTTTACAGGCAGATAAAAGTATGTGTCAGACAGGGGAAGACAGCATAGGTTGTCTGGCTATTAACAGAATTGGAGAAGCCAGGTGGTCAGCCTGAGACTTGGTATATCTGTATGGATCATGCCTCTTGAGTAAGACAGGAGGTCTGGGGTCAGATCCAGAATCCAGGGTTCGAGAAAAGTGAGGCCAAAAGAAGGTGAACCAAATCTGTTGAGGCCAGTAAGGTGCAATGAGATGACTTTGCTCTTCAACATGGCAGCTTTCTGAAGGAATTTTGGAACTAGCAAAATTGTTGAATAATCATAAAATAAAACAGGGGACCAATCATGAAGTAGAGTATCCCTCTGTGATTTCCCCCCTGTGGGGGGATTACGGAAAAGTAGCTGCTGCATTTGTTGTTTAGGGGAGACAAAAAAAGATTGCAGCAAGGCTGGCCATACTGGCAGAAAATCATTTCCATCACATTCTTGCTGAGAGACCACTTGTGAGGTAGACGAATGCACCTGATCAGCTTGTCTGCTATCATGTTGGACTTCCTTGGAATGTGTGTTGCTATAAGAAAGTGGTTGGATGAGATTGCCCATTGCTACACCCTGAGCGCTTCTCGATACAATGGGTAAGATCTGGTCCCTCCTTCTTTGTTGATGTACCAAACTACTGACATACTGTCCATTTAAATTACAACTGTTCCTGAGGGGAGAGTACCTTGAAGGGCCCGCAATGCTAAAAGCACTGCTCTCATCTCTAGGGCATTGATATGTAAGTTGGCCTCTTTGGACTGTTTTCCCGAGAAAATGCTCCCACCCCAACTAGGAAGCATCCATGGTCACTATGGCCTTGGGCTGAAGTGGATGAATGGATGGCCTTATAGAACCTGATTCGACTGAACTCACCATCTGAGATCTCTCTTGCATGTGTGGGTGATTCGTATTGGAGTTAACATGGGTTGGTACAGTATCGACCATTGTGTTGCTAAAATCCACTGTAAAATCCTCATGTAAAATCTGACTAATGGTACTAGAGTAATAGCCACTCCATTGAACCCAGAACCTGAAAAACCAAACAGGCTGAAATCCTAGTACTGCAGATTATTTTTATGACCTGTGTTCTTACTGTCTGAATTATTGAGGGAGGTAGTGGAGCTATGTTGATTTTGTGTTGAGAAGTGCTCCTATGAATTGTAAACGTTGAGTTGGTTCTAGATGAGATTTTTCATGGTTATCCCCAGAAGAGAACATGTCTGGAGAAGACAACCTGGTCTTTTGGCTTTAACAGTTGATGACTGGTTGGGGAGGAAATAAGCCAGTCATTTTGATATGGAAACACCCAGAATCCCATGCAGTCTCAAGTTAGCTGCAACTACTGCCATGCACTTGGTAAACTCCCTGGGGGCTGTGGTGAGACCAAATGGCAGAACTCTGAACTGGTAATGACCGGCTCCCAGCCAGAAGCATAAGTACCTTTTGGATCATCTGTTCATCTTTATGTGATAGTATGCATCCTGAAGGTCTATTGAGCACATCCAGTCATCCTTGCCCAAAAAGGGGAGAATGGACTGAACCGTGACTATCCAGAACTTAGTGCACTGAACTGACTTGTTTAAGCTGCTGAGATCCAGAGTAAATTCCAGATTCTATCTGGTCTGGAGGGACCTCTTGGATGACTTTTTTCTAGCAGCTTTTTTACCAGAATTGCTGCTTGTTCCTTTTGACTGGGTGGAACATCAGAGATTTTTCCTGAAATTGGAGAAGGAAAGAAAAATGGTGGTATATAACCTCTGGAAGTAATCCTTTGCACCCAGGTATCTGTTATTTCTAGCCAGGCTCTCTGGTGCAGGGATGGAAGACCCCTGATTGCCTCCAGAGGAGGGCAGTTGGGCCACCTTTCAGGAAGGCTGTAAGGGTCTGCCAAAGAAAGAATCTTTGGATCCTTGGTTTTGTGGGCCACCCCAGGTGTGGGGGCAGTGTCTACCATTGGAATTACCCTCTCTTTTCCTGGGGGAACTACTTCCACATTTGTCTTTGACTTTTTGATCCCCTTTTTTCCCACAAACTAAATTGACTCCTGGAAAAGGATTTTTGAGGGGCAGAAAAACATACGCCCACAGAAGACAGGGTCTTTCCAACCTTTACATACCTGGATAAAGTGTCTTTTACCTTGGGGCCAAACAAAGATGTGCTGTCAAAAGGAGCACTGATGAATGAAGACTTGAAGGGCTCTACAAAATCACATAAGTGCATCCAGGAGATCCTCTTTATTGAAACGCCTGAACCCGCCACTCTTGAGGTTCCTCCGGCTATGTGTGAAATGAGCCTCATGGATGAATTGGAAATCAATTGCAGGATAGCCAACTGAAAAGTTGCAGATGCTTGCACTTCTTCAGAAATAGATCCTGAGAGGGTGTCTGAAAGTTCCTTAATCAGGTCTCTCTATAACTTGATAAAATGTGCCAGATAGTTCAGTGACTTTAAGGTGAAGGTCACTGAAACAGACACACATCCCAAACCTGTCCATCACCCAAAATTCCTTGTTGGGAGGATGAACTGTGGAACTCTCCTCAGCAAGTTCCCTTTTAGTGGCCACAGCCACAACCATGGCATCAAGAGGCACCCCTTTTGCCCAAAACTGCTTGTCCTTTGGTGCTCCCATAATTTTGTCAGATCTCCTGGGTATTGTTTCAGTGGTATCAGGATCCTTCCATGCCCACTGAGAGATCATCTCAATGAGCTTGTCAGTGGCAGAGTCACCCAGGAGGTAGACAGGTGAGTAGAAAAAGCCTGCAGGAATACAGACTCCACAGACAAAGGGTTGCTGGACTTCCATCCATCTCTCTGTTTTAGAATTTCAAGGATGTCTCCAAATGAGACATCTTCAAATGGTGACTGTGGGGACCCTTCACCTTCATCAAAAGTCAGGATCTTGTGTGATAGACTCCTCTGGGGAGTCCAAGTGCTTCCTCTTGCATATCTTCTTCTTAGGAACCTCCTCAGTGGGCTGCTCTGGGGAGGTAACAGAAGAAGATGGGACACTCTGTTGGGAAGCCTGGAATTTCGCTACCAATTGTCCCTGTGGAAAAGAAAGGTGAGAGTCCAAGAGCAGAGATATGAAGTCTGTAGACTGAGGATCTGTGGAGGCAGGAACCATCTGTGTCACTGAAGCAGAAAACACTCTCTCCATGGCCCCAAAGGCAGGCCTCCTCAGAGAGGGATAGGACCCTGGATTCGAAAAGGCAAGCTTTTGGACCAATGTCCCTCCCTGATCCAAGGACAATCTCCCTGAGGCAGAAGCTGTAGCCAAACATACCCATGTTGAGGCTCCGAGGCACAGGGAAGGCTCAGATAACTTTGGAGTTGACTCCAGCACCTCGGATCAGACAGGGCAGCCTTGGCTCTGAGAGCACTTCGGATCCAACCAAAGTGCTCTGAGCAAACCTTGGATCTGAGGATAAGGGTGTCCTCGGATCCAAGACAGACAGAGCTGGGAAGCTTGGATCCAAGGACTCTGAGATCATGGAAGGAGTCAGAGGAGGAACTGGTAGGGAGGTGTAGTAGACTGGATCTCCTTACTCAAAGGGGTAGGAGCTGAAGAAACACCTGTGAAACTCTGCACTGAGAGAATTCTTTTCACCAATTTCTCCATGTCTTCTTCTGTTAGACTCCTAGAAGAATGAGTGGAAATTACCAAAGGGGACCTAGGACTCTTAAAAAAGGGGAAGGAACCCTGGAGGGAAATGGATCCACCAAAGGAGAGTATCTGGTCCTTGGGACATAAGAGATACCGGAGGCTGAATCAGATGATTTTTTTTGCACTGGATCTGAAGAAGTTGGATCAGAAAAATCCTTCTTCTTTAGTTTTGGATCCCATGAAGCTCTTTTCTTTTACTTTGGATCCGATGGTGAGGTCTGATCTGATAGATTACACTTTTTCCTTGTAGGATCCAAAGGAGAGGTCAGATCAGAAGGAGGTCTTTTCTTTGACTGCTCTGAAGCCTTGGAGGAGGATGCAGAAGGTCTCAGAGAATAAGATTTAGGCTTTTTTGATTTCTCAGGGGACAGAGCTCCAGATAACACCTCTTTCAAAAAAGAAGAAGGTAGTAAGCCTTTTAAAATCAACTTATTCTTACATTTAAAAAGGGCTCTAGGGTAAAAGCATGACAAATGGAGCAGTCTTCTTGTAGATGAACCAGTCCTCAGCAGTACACATATAACGTGTGCATTAGAGAATGGAATCTTGTGCCCACACTTAAGGCAGTTCTTAAACCCTGCTGGGCCTTTCTCTTATTCTGCCATTTTAGAACAATTAGCAGGAAAAAAGCACCACATACTAAGCTAAGAAAAAGTAAGGATATTTTTTTTTGGAAATCAGAGAGATAAATGAAAAATATCAGGAATGGTAATAAAAAGCTACACAGAGTGTAGAAAAAAGGTAAAGCATACAAACGACAGAAATGTACGAGAGGAATAAAAGAGGCAGACAATATTTTAATAAAAAACGGACTGTGATGTGGAAGGAAAGAGAGTTAAAGAAACCTAAGAATTTGTTTAATTTAAATTTAAGATATTTTTGCAACAAAGAAGATAAATTCAGAAAAATAATGACTTATCTATTCGAGAGAAACGGTCACCATGTCTTTCGCGTAAAGCGGCAAATGAGATCTGGGGTGCTTGGGGTTGGTGAATTGGGGGTAAGGGAGAAGCTCGAGAGGTTTTGGTTGCCACAAGCTTTAGCAGCAGCAGAATTGGATCCGAGGGATTGGATCCGAACCCATAAGCTAAGGACAAAATAAAAATTGACGTCAGATATAATAAAAATATAAAGAGTATTCATGAATATATTCATGAATATTCAGGAGTTTCTACTATTTTATAGTGGTTTAGGATTTTATTTGTAATTTTTTTTTGTATACATGCAATATATATTCACATTAACTTTTAATGTAATTTTGTACTTAAATATGCATTTTTATTTATTTTTTTATTTATTAATGATAAAACTCGATTGTGCCTTTAAAAAGTTAAGCATAGATTATCCATGGCAGTATTTAAATAGGGAGGGTGGGGTTTAATGAAATTACTTATGAAGTCCAAGATAACATTTTTTGGATGAAGTCACTTAACCTTCATTCCTTTTGTTTGTTTTGTGTTAAACTTTGGTGTTTTCTACTTTTTTCCAAGTTTGTGTCTTCCATAATACACCACTTTTTAGTTGCCAGTTATATGTGGTGAAAGCCACTTGTGTTTGGTTACCTACTAAAAGACTTGATCAGCAAATATATAGGAACATCTTGGAAGTAGAAACCTCAGTCACACAAATGTAATTATAAATGGACAAAAAAAAATTAAAACTTCATATATCCAGTTGGATGTCACACATTCAGATGGGATAAATACCTTTTGGAGAAGAATCACGCTCTAGCAGCTAGTAATGACCATTAATAACTGTTTTAGATTACTTGAATACAGTATATCATGAGGAGAGTTTTACACTGACACACAGTATTTATGATGCCTGACCATACCTCTCAACCATAACAAATTCCTCGGTATTTACTGGTTTTGAAGGCAAAATAATGGGGTGCCATGAATTCCCAAGTGAAGTGGCCCCTTCAATTCCCTTTTTTTTCAGAATTTTTTTTAAGCTGAAGTGTAGGGGCATGCACGTCTGTGTGATGACATCAGCTTCATTAAATAGCATGCTTTATATTTGAGGAATTCACTGTACACATGGCTAGTGGTTTGTATCCAAATCTACCGGATTAACTTAAACTGCTGGATACGCGAGACACAGGAATCTTTGTAATGAAATGCATGGCTGCAAAAAGCTACAGCCTTACGTTTCCCCTGGCACTAATCCTGTCAAAGTTTTGGAATACAGCCACATGTATTCATAAGTTCAGTGTGAGCACAGTAAGACCGCTGCCTTACAACATCAGCGTCTAGCCTTCAGTCCTGACTTCTAGTTAATATACGTAGCTTGAATTGCAGGCTCTCACCATATCTGCGTGGGTTTTATCCAGGTAATCCTCTCTCCTCTGCCACCTTCCAAAGGCATGTATGCATTGCTGATATGTTGTGTATGGGCATATAATTAACTCAGATCAACTCTTTGACCACTGAGACACAAAAAAATGCAATTTGGATTTAGATGTTTTCATTCATTTTTATTCCATCACCCCAGCTACAGCAACAGAATAATTTCAAAAGGCAGTGAGAGATTGCATTGTCATTCTCATTACGTTTTCCCCCATTTGCTCTTATGGCCTGGGTCCTTGTTAAAAAGCTTCACTCATGCAGTTAGCCAGTGTATTCTTTTACATATCTATCCATCCACAACCCTTGTGTGCCTATCTTTACTACATTCATATAACCATTGTGGATTTAGAATAGCGGGGACAGGAAGTCAGGTGTTTGATCACAGAAGGCACAGCAGCTGCTTAGGTCAAATTCTACTGTAGAATAATTTTGTTTTTTGTTGTCATGGCGGTGGTGGTGGAGAGAGACAATCTCCAGACTGGAAGTCTGACCGCTTTGATGATGGCCCACAGAGTAAGTAGTATTTATAAATACATTCGGTGTTTTCACGTTGGAGGTATACCCTTTAGGCCATTCGTTGACAGGGAAGTGGCATGGCACTTGGTGATGAGTTGTCTATTTTTATACCATGGCAAGAGTAGCAGGTATAAAACGAGGATGATATAATTTGGTGGCAATTGCTGGTAAAGTATTTTATGAAGCACAGCAAACAATGCAATTATTCCATAATCCACGGATGTGTATTTCTCTAGCTCTGCATTTCCTCCTAAGTAGACTGTTAAATGATGCAAGATCGAGCATGATTTCCTTTGCACTTTATTATGTGGGGAACAGATCTTTTAGTCTTAAAAACTTGTACCGTTATACTGTACATTTTGCATGAGATCTGGTTTGATTGTCTGAACCGATAGCTGTGTATGCATGTAGTAGCAGTTGAGGTATATGTCATTTGTCAGTTAAGAAATGTGTGGGTCAAATATGCTGACTCAGCAGCCTTTACAGTGATGTTTTTGAAAATGATGTTAAAGAAGTGCAGCTAGTTATATCGGGCAGAAGCCCATTACAGTTTTAACTGAATTTTGCTGGTAGGTATTCCTGGTACTTTTCAGAATCCATCTCTTGGTTCTGGCCTGACAGGAGATAAGTTCCTTTCCTGTGTGCAAGTTCACTTGCTTTTTTATTATAGACCTACCTGTGTGTGTGTGTGTGTGTGTGTGTGTGTGTGTGTGTGTGTGTGTGTGTGTGTGTGTGTGTGTGTGTGTATGTGTGTGTGGGGAAAGGTATGCGTTAGTGTTGCAGCAAAAGGGGGGTAAAAAGGAAAATGCTTGTCATAGTGGGTTAGGGACATTCTTTAAGTTGTTTAAGCATCCTTGTTTTAGAATTACTTGCATGAGCAGAATTGTGCTGACTATCTGCAAATTCAGTGCTTTCACTTTTAGCCAAAAATTGTCGTATCTGTTATTTTATCCAGTTAACTTTCAGCTATGTGAAGGGTGATTGAACCAAAAATCCAAAAGTTCTTCCATTTTAGTGCATGTCATTTCTTCCTTGTTGTAGCTTTTATGTAATTTATTGTTTCTAGTTTTTTAATCATTTTTTCTTAAAGTGATTTATGTTCTCTTGTAATTTAATATAGTATGGTCATTTATTCCACATATGTGGAACAATTAGAATAATCTACAGAGCCCCTCTTATAGGAAATTAGTTTAATATCAAAATTAGCATCATTATGTCTGAATGTTTTGCTGCTGGTAAATGTGTGAAGACTTGTTTGCAAGATTTTTATCATTATTCATTTTGAAGGCCAGAAAGAATTTTCCTCAAATATATCTGTACTGCATAGTAAACAGATTCTATTGAGTTAAGGGAGGGAATGTATCTTATCAACTTTTGTTGGACCACTTCCAAACTCTAACTGTCCCTAAATAAAAAACTACAAAAAGCGATCTAGAACACAAAAAAGCAACTAAACACCAAAATGTTCTACTAAATGTTTGCACAAAAGGAGTCTCAGATGCAATTTTAGACTAAGTGCTTTTGTTTTTTTTAAATAGTTAAGAACTTCTTCAGAATCTAAAACATACACTCAACCTCTTCTAAGAGGTGTTACATGTGCATGAATGTTTTTGCCTGCAGTTTTCACCACTGAATTTTAAACCAATCCATGTTTGTTTCAATGACTTGATTTAAAGAAGAGAGATCCAGGCTTCTTGGAGAGATTCTCTAGGATAGTGGCTGAAATGATTTGGGGATTCTACTGAGGAAAAGTTCCCTGTGGTAGGGATGTACTCCTGAAGACAGAGTGAGAGGAGGCGTAACACTGACCATCATGTACACAAAAGGAATTATTAGTTGAAACGGCAAGAAGCTGCTTAAGTTAAAGGGAAGGAGACATCATGAAGAGGTACAGTCTGCTGATTTTTTTTTAATAATCTAATAACTGGATAAGCCCACTGGACACAAGTATCCCCTTTTCAAGGTCACCACATGAGCAATGTCTGGTCAAGTGACTTACTCAGATTCTCACAGTAGGCAAGTGGAGGTGGAAGGAGTCAAATGCTGTGCACTTGATTACAAGAAGCAGCTTGTTAACAGAGCTCTAATCTTCTGTACAGTGTCCTGTAGGAGAACCTCTAGATGTGGCCTTTTTCAAAATGATTGAGTGATGGGGTGCTTTGTGGTATTGAGTACTGAGATGTTTGTTTGTGGCTGCTAGAAGGGAATGGGATAAAATTGTGAATTGGAATATTATTAATGAGGATATCATAGGTGGAAGAAGAAATTAGGCAAAATAACAGCCATTTTGATTTAAGTGCCAATTTCAACAATTCATTTTTAAATACTGGTTTTAATACAATGGAGAGGAGCATCTTTGTTTTTCATGGAGAGTATTCTAAACTCTGAAGGATGTCAGGGAGTTTCAGTGGTTTCGTTAGCAATAGACAGCTCCAGTTCCTAGTGTACTTTAAAAATAGGAATATATATACCTTTTCAGTGAGAACTACTTTTTTACTCTTTTTCCAAAGCATCATGTGCTTTGTGATGCATCAGAGCATGTCTTCTCTGCATGTTGTATTGGGAGGGATTAGATTATATCCCATATGTAGCAACTCAGCTAGGGTTGTATTTAGCTTTGCTCGTAAAGTTTGAGCTGGTTCATAACAACTTTAGTGCCTTATAAATGGAAATAACTCAAATAGGTTTGGCTTTGTGTCTTTTGCCAGATGAAGTTTTAGTTTTATACAAGTTCAAATGCTAATATAAATAAAACACTATTGTTCTGGTTATATTTTGTGTTGTATAATATTTGGTCTGCTCTTCAATTTGCATTTGAATGTTGGCATCCCACAATTCCACTGGAGTGGGTGGGATTGCATAATTATGCATGTAAATGTTATGTTAATCAGCATCCATATTTTTGGTCAGTTGTACCCACTTTTCATGGGCCTTTGTCAAGATTTTTGATGTTTCCAGGTTGAGAGGTATGTGCCTGACACTGAACAAGTTCACTTTGAGACAAGATCACTCAACAAGTTGATGACTTTATGGGAACATGTGTAAAATTCTTACCAAGGCTTATAAGGACCTCTGGGCCAATAGCCTAGTATCATCATATGAACCTATAAACAAGTACCATAAACCAAGCAAAATGTAGATGAAGATCCAGTTAATGGACCCTACTGTATGTCTTTTTTCAATGAAGATGTATCAGCACAGCAAACCTTCATTGAATTACAATTTATCCACATCTATCCTCTTCTAAAATCATGTTATGTTGTTTTGTGTAAGATGCTATTGCCATCTTCTACCCCAGAATATGCTTTAAAATAATCAAATGATTCATTTATGTCAGCTTTCTTGTATCCACAATACAGCTACTGAAGTCCATCATTCTTGCCTGTAAAATTTGTTTCCAGTCATATAACTCAGTTTTGTTTAACATTAAGCTGTTCCTAGGTTAACATAAGTAAGGTATTGCAAAGATATAGAAGCAATACTCCACATGAGATATCGCTATCAGCATATCAGACAGTATTACTGCCTTTTCTGTTTGTAATATATCTTGTTAAACACTTCATCTGTCTCTTTCCAAACGTTTACACACAGTTACTCAGTGTCTTTAGGTCATCAGTATGTACACTTAATAATACTTTTCTAGTTTTGTTATTACCAATACACATCTTATCAAAAAATCCTACCATGGACCTTTGTGCCTGAACTGCCTCACCCTAAACCTTTCTACACTGAATTTCAGCTATTGTAATCTCATTTTCCACTTTGCCTGCTTTATTCACTTTTCGTTTATTTATCAGACAGTTTAATCTACTGAAAATCAAGAAAATCACTTTTATCCTTGATAACAAATGCCATAAATCATAACTTTCATTTTTTTCTCTCTCATCAAATTTTCAAGTTATTTATAATCCCTTATGATCACTACTAAGTTGTAAAGGCTGCTTGTCTGCCATGGAGAACAAAGTAAATTGTCTTAATGAAGCACAGTCTGGGCACATTCATTACTCTTTCATGAACAGCAAATCAAACTTTCTGTAAAAGCAATAGAGGAAGTGATTCTGAGCTCTGGAAAGCTGCCCGTAAGGGTCGCCTATGCAGGAACACATCCCATATGACTCTGAGGCAGCGTGAATGATGAACATCTGGAAGTTAATGAATGGAACTGAGTCAGACTAAATTATGATGCAAATAGCAACCTTCAAATATTGTTATAATATATTTTTGCACAGTGTTATGTGCCCATGACTTGACAATCTGGAAATAAGTAATTTAAGCTAGTAAACTGTTATTTAGCAATGCATGTCAATGGTTAAAGTGTTTAGTAAGAAAGCAGTTTGAGATGTGATAGGTGCTATTAGTAAATGTATCAGCCACTAAGCTGAATAATATAGGGACATGCTCATGGTCTCTAGGAACCACAAGCTTAGGTCTGAATGCCTTGTAATAAGGTACGAAGGAGGTATGTTTTAGGTGATTCCTGGGAGATTTTTATGAGAGGTAGTGCTATCAAAAGTAAGCAGGAACAAAGAGCAACATGCAGACCCACACAAGAAGAAGTGACACTACTCAAAAGAGAGTTAACGGAGACCAAGAGGAAGTTAAAAAGTATATTTCAGCTGCTGCTTTAAGTGATAGCATGAGCAAGGTCTGCTCGAACACTGGGATTGACCAAAACATAAATATGGTGCATAGACACTATTTGTACATAGTTAGTTTAAGGGTAGTTAAAAATAAATTATTTACTGTGCTGTACAACACTGCAAGCTAAAGTAACCTATACAAGAATTAACAGCTAAGTATGTAAAAGAAAGAGGGTATTACACAAAAGACGGACAAGAAGGGAGTGTGACATGAAGTAATATGAAACACAAGGTAAAAAGAATACTACTGGGACAAAGCTCACCAAATAAAATGGAGAGTCTTAACATACCCTTCTGGACTGGAAATTGGTTGGTTAACCAACAAAAGAGTAGGGTTTACTAGGATATTGAGCTAACAAAGGCAGAGTTGTACCTTATGCAGGAAACACATTTAGATTTAAGAGAACACAATAAGTTTTTAAGAGGCATATGGACAAAAGGAGTATTCTCCACAGCAGATCTAGGCAGAAAATCTTACTATCTGACAACTGCCAGAAACATCCAGACTAGTTAAAGTGTATGACCCACTGGAATTCATACATGTGCAACTCACAATAAACAGGGTCTCATACCATATCCTTGCAACCTATAGAGCCTACTCCATGTCCCAGGAAACCCATACCACCCATCTCACTTAACTAGAGTCGTTCAACCCAATAAAATCTTTATGGGGGATCTCAACTACTCCACTATAGATAGGAATCTTACACCACTTATAATGCACAACCCAGCAATTCCTAAATTTCATTAATACCAACATCTTGGAACAGTTGGTTCATTCTTCTACTAGGGGTACAAACATCCTTGATCTTGTACTCACAAACATGGGGAGTGATGTTCCACACCCAATATAATGTCCTCACTCTTTGGATCTGATCATAAGGCAGTATTGCTTGAAAGAAAATTAAATCTGGGAACCAGTGAAACCAAAAATCTTTAGGAACTATTCCAAAGCTAACCTCTCTCTACTAAGCTACACCTTAGCTAAATTCTAAGCACCCTCAAACCCAGTAAACACCATAGCATATGCTTAGCTATTTACAAAATCTCTGTACAGTTATATATACTGAGCTGTGCCCACTGATATTAGGAATAAGACAATCTCAAAAGAATGGAATCACAGTATCAATCGGTTATATAACGAAAGAAAAAAATCTTGGTCAGACATAGGAAGAACAAAGCCCAACATACTAATAAAAGTGCCAAATCTAAACAGGCAGCTAAGAGAGTTAATTAATACTTCAAAGGCTAAATCTGAAGAAAGAAATACCTTCTCAGGCAAAGGACAATCATAAAACTTTCTGCAGCTATGTCTGTAACCACAAGGGAACTACACAACAATGCACAGAACTTATTGTAAAAGGCATCACCCACACTGAACCCGGAGACCACTGCCAAACTTTTGGCTGACAGGTTCAGCTCAAAATTTCTCCCCCCATTCCTCTTGAGAGTCCAAAGGAAATACTGCATACCACAGTCCCCCAAAACCATTACTAAGGAACATGTCTTCAAAGCATGTTCCAGGGACAAAAACACAACACTGATGGGCTCTGATAGCATCCTGGGATGTTTACTAAATAGCATCAAACATGACTTCTCTGGTCCACTTGAATCACTTTTCAACTGGAGCCTTCTGTCAGGTTTTGTGCCCAAGGAATGGAAGATGGCTATAGTGATTCCCCCGCAGAAAGGAGCTCCAACCACAGAGCTGGGTAACAACAGGCCCATAAGTCTGACCAGACATATCTAAGGCCATTGAAAGAATTATCATGGACATGATAAATGAGGACAGGTAACCTGCAAATACTGGACCCATCACAGTTTGGCTTTGTTAAAGGAAGGTCATGCCTATTAAACCTGGTGGACTTCTTTGAGAGGGTCACCAAAGCAATGGATGAGGGAAAGGCTGCGCACACAGCTTACCTTGACCTGGCCAAGGTTTTTGATATAATACTCCACTCAGGCATTATAGACAAGCTCACTAAATTAGGTATAAATTCTTTTATCATCTTCTGGATACCCAACTGGCTCACTGATAATATCCAGGAGGTCAAAATAAGTGAGACAACCTCCAACAAGATAACAGTCACTAGAGGAGTCCCCCAAGGCTCGGTACTGGGCCCGCTCCTTTTTGGCATCTATTTATCTAAAGTGGAAGCAAACTCTGAAGGTTTATAGCTGACTATGTTTGCAGATGATTGCAGGCTGAGGGTTATTATCAACTTCCCGCAGACACTAGCATTGCTCAAAAAGGCACATCTCTGACTAACAAATGGTGCCAAAGGCATGATATTAAACTCAATGCTAAGAAATGGATAATTGTATTCTTTGTGAAGTCAACCAGCCCAGCTAATTACCATATTGATAATATGCTCTTAAGAGTCAACCCAGTGGTCAGGGATCTGGGTACACATGTAGACAGTAGCCTTACCTTTGACCACAATGTGGCCGGAGTGGTGAGGAACTCCTTTTATGGTATGCAACTTGCAAGTAAGAGTATGGCATCTAGGTCCAAAGAGCTCATTATCCCACTGTACTCTGCCCTTATCAGGCCAGTCATAGAGTACAATGCTCCCTTCAGTACGTACCTAACTAGGCATATGCAGCAATTAGAGTGACCTTAGAGGTTTCTTACAAAAAGAATACAATGCATAACAAACTTGCCTTAAACAGAATGCCTTAAAGCCCTTTCCCTCTACTCAGTCCCCTATAGATTACTGAGGGGTGATCTATGCCTGGCTTACAAGGCATCTGCTAACCCCACACTTATTTTGTAAGTCAAACAGTACCAGAAATACAAGGTCTGAGGAACTTTATTTTGTCTGTGACTTAAACTAAATATGCTGGAGAGACAGATATGTGTCCCAGACACTGCCCCTCCTATGGAACAGGCTTCCCATCCATGTGAAGCTGAGTTCATCTGTTACCCAATTTAAACTCAACCTAGACCAATGGATGGGGGGAAATGTATACCAGGTCAAGCATCCATATTCCTTATGGACAAAGGTAGTTAATAAATGCCTGGCTATCAATGCCCTATTTAGATACAGGACATCATTGTTGTTTTGGGAAAACTTGGCTAGGCTAGAAAGGCTCCCTGGGTTGTTTGCCTAGTAACGATCTATGGACCTATGAATCAATGAAAGTCAACTGACAGATACAGAGGAGAGATATTCCAGTACAAAAGATGTATATAACCAGGGTTTTCAGTAGTAGAATTTAGCGTAATAATTCCAAAAATACTACGTTTTCAAAAGGGGGACCTGATCTTTGCAGAAGATTGGAATGTAGTGACATCCACAAAGGATATGCATAATGGGCCCGGAAAGACGGGGATCATCAAATTAGGCAGATATGTGGCTAGCTATTTGAAAAAAATGTTAAATTTGTGGAATGTCGATGATAGCTGTGAGGCAGCCACAATCTATACATTTAAATAGGGGAAACACAATACCTGGGCCAGACTGGATCAAGCATATACCTACAAAGAATACTTATACCTTTGGAAAATATGTAAGGTACTGACTACAAGACTCTTACATAATGCACTAATAAGAATGGAAGAGAAAAATTTCAACCCACAACATTTGGAGAGACTTTGGAGATTCCTAAGCTATTACTTGAATAAAACACATTTTTCCAGTGGATAGTGCAGACATTAAGGATGTGAGTGAGGTGCTGACAGAGAACCAGTTGAAAGGAAAGCTGAAGAAAAGATAAAGAAGACATTAAGACAAAGCATCAAAGCATATGTACAGAAAGAATGGCTATCACATAAGACTACTTTACAGAGAAGAAAAAGATAAAAAGGGGGATAAGACCAAAGGGGTCAAGCTAAAACAAAAGCTTTGTGAACTGACAGAATTGTTATACAAGAAAAGTTTTTTTTTACTGAGCAGGAATGAGAGAACAGGTTAAAAATTCCCCAAGATACCAACACATGCTAGACATAAGAGTGAAACAGAACAGACTAAGCAGATGGTAGACAAATTAAGATCAACAAGATTAAAAAAAGAAAATAACAGAACCATCAGATATCTTAGAAGAATTCAGAAATTACTTTAGAACTCTATACCTAGCAGAGTATCATGACACAGAATGTGACAAGGTGGTAAAAGAATTCCTGGACAAACTGAACTCCCCCAAAACTCACTCCAGAGTAGGCTGAAGGTCTGGTGAAGCCATGTACAGCAGGCAAGGTTAGAGAAGTAGTAAATAAATTAAAACAAGGTGAAACACCAGGATCAGACAGTCTGTCAAAAGAAATCTGGAAGAGGGCAGGAACTCATATGTATGGGTATTGGTTGCCCTGTTCAATGAGATTCTAACAAAGTGTTACATCCCTACCTCATGGACACAGGCAGTTATGGTCATGATATACAATGAAAGAAAGAAAAAAGACAGCCCACCATCTTAAAGACCATTGTCTATTTTAAATCATGACTACAATTTCTTTAGGTCCATAATGGCAGAAACATTAAGAAAAGTAATCTCTTTGCTACTGTACATAGACCAGATGAGATTTATTAAAGATAGACAAATATTTGATAACATTATGAAAGCTACATTAATAATACAAAATGCAAATATACATCAGAACAAGGCCCATCTAATAAGTCTAAATGCAGAAAAGGCATTTTGATATAGTAGAATTTTAATAGTTGAAGATATCCTTATGCACATTCAGCTCAAGTATTATTTAACTTGTATTCAAATATCTCAGCCAAAATAAACACTCAAGCAGGGTTATCTTAAACTTTAAAATAACAAGAAGAATAAGGCAAGGTTGTCTCCACCCTTACTCGCCTTTTGCCTAGAACCACTAGGGGAAACAATATGGGCATTGACCATAAATAACGGGAGTGTTAGAACATAAAATAACAAAATATGCTGATGATATTCTCATTTTCTTGGGAGACCCAAATAGAAATCTACATAAATTATTTGAATTCCTAAAGGAGTTTGGAAAATTTTCTGGATATAAAGTAAATATAGAGAAAACAAAAGCCATCAGTAAATGCCACCATCATCCAGTTTTGTTGATTTCGTAACCAGAACTATGGAAGAAGGATAATTTAGATACCTAGGTGTTTAGATCACAACAAAAATAGAAGAATCAATGCAAGGGAGGTACAGTTGTGTAAATAAATGTACCATAACTGTAGATATTCAAATGATTACTGCTGCAGTAGTCTATGCTACATGGGTTATATTCTGCATAGAAAGAACAGCTGGCCAGCTTCTACAGCTTTAGGGCATCTTCCATGTGTCCAGATGGTTAGCCAGTTCAATCTGAGCTTACTAAAAAGAAAGGTTTAGGTACCACGCCCTCCAGAGCTTTCATCCCAACTGAGAGAAGACATTGAGAGAGCATTGCTAGGAAAAGAAAAAATATGTGGATGTAGAAAATGTGTAAAACCAATGGTAAGTGATCCAGGTACTCAGGTTGACAGCAATCTGAAATTTGTCCACCATGTATCCATAGTACTAAAGAAATCCTTCTATTTGGCATATCGTATAAGTAAAGGCATCGCATCTAGATCTAAGGGTGTCATAATTCCAGTAAACTTGGCCCTCATTAGACATTAGTGTTATAATTCCATTAAACTCTGCCCTCATTAGACATTAGTGTTATAATTTCATTAAACTCGGCCCTCATTAGACATTCATTGAGTACAATGCTCGCTTTTGCATGTACCTCACCAGACACCTGCAACTGGAGAGACCACAGAATTTTCTCACCAAAAAATTACAGGGTACACAAAACAAATCTTACACAAAAAGACTGAAAGCCCTGCAACTGTATTCTGATTCCTACAGGTTGCTAATGGATGACCTGTGCCTGGCTTACAGGGCAGACTCTGACCCAGCCCTGATGGAAATGCTACACATTCCAAAATCAAACTGCACGAGGATCACTTGCTCCACGGATCTTAGCCTAGCCTCTGACATGAAAAGGTAATTCTGGATAGATATTTTTCCCACAGACTGCCACTTCTCTGGAACAAACTTCCAGTTCACATGAAATAGAGCCCCTCCCTGACCCTCTTCAAACGCAACAAAGATCAATGGATGGGTGACCACAGATTCACTCCTGAGGTGGTGCCCATGTCCCTCCTGGATAGAGGAAGTTGGTATCAACTACCATAGACCCTTACCTTGGTGAACTTCATTCACCTAATCACCAAAAATTGGGGCAACGTGGGACAAATATGGCTAGGGCTGTAAGGGGCTCTAGGGCCAGTAGCCTAGTAACCTTCTATGAACCTATAAGAGCCCGACAAAAATAAGAAGTTATGTACTCACCATAACGTTCCATCTGAGTAGGTAAACTTAATTTGTCAGCAACCTATGGGAATCGATCCGACCTCGGATTCCAACTGGCAGTTTTCAACAGCTTTAGATCCGAGCCCCAAGCTCCTCCCCCTACCCATAATCCCCTGCCAACCCGGACTGACCTCAGTTCAAGTTTGCCCAACAGCAGAAACTGCTAGAAAATTGTTATTCTCAAGATAAGGTGGGTAAAACCCATGGACCTGAGTATGAATACATTCGCAAGTGAGGGGGCAGGAGGGAGGGACAGTTGCCGACAAATGAAGTTTACCTACTCAGATGGAATGTTATGGTGAGTACATAACTTCTTAATCTGAAGTAGTTAACTTCATTTGTGCAGCAACCTATGGGACAGAGTCCCCAGCTACCTGAACCTTGGGCTGCCTTCATGGAAGGATGTTCCGGAGCACTGCAGAGCCAAAGGATGCTCTCCCTCTGGAGATAATGTCCAATTTATAGTGATTGATAAAGGTATGAGATGAAGCCCAAGTGGCTGCTGAACAAATATCATCCAAAGAGACTCTAGCTCTAAAAGCCGCAGAGGTAGAGATAGATCGAGTAGAGTGGGCATGGACTCCCCGAGGTGCGGGCCTGCCAGAACTTTCATATGCTAGAAGGATACACTGTGAAATCCATCTAGACAGTGTAACTTTAGACACCGATTTACCCAAGTTAAATTTGGCAAAGGAGATGAACAACTGGTCGGATTTCCTATGACCAGATGTCCTGTGGATGTAGAAGAGAATTTGTCTATGCACATCCAATGAGTGTAATTTGTATTCCCCTTTGTTACGGTAATTTGGAAAAAGACCGGCAGGTTAATGGACTGGTTAATATTTGATTCAGAGGCAACCTTGGGAAGAAAAGAGGGACTGGTCCTGAGGTAAACTCTATCCTTGTGAAAGGTCAAGTATGGGGTTTTTACACAGAGGGCCTGTAGTTCAGAGACCCTTTGAGCCGAGGTGATAGCGACAAGAAAGGCCGTTTTCCATGACAAGAATTTAAGATCCACTGAAGCTGCAGGCTCAAACGGGGGAGCTGTCAAGGCCTGAAGCACCAGCGTTAAATCCCAAGGAGGGACTACATCCTTCACTGGAGGTCTGAGCAGAAAGGTGCCCTTCAAAAACATCTTACACAATTTTGTGGTGATCAAAGGGCCCAGTTCATTTCCCACGTGATAATGAGAGATAGCTGCTAGTTGAACCTTGACTGTGGAGGAGCAAGCCCCCTGATGAAACAGCCCTGACAGAAAGTCTAATACAGTGGGCAAAGGAGCTGTGAAAGGATCCAGCTTTGGCGTTCCGCCCAAATGGAGAAACGTTTCCATTTGCTACTATAGATCTTTCTAGTAGAAGGCTTGTGCGCTGCTACTAGAATAGTTTTAACTGGAGAAGAGATACCGAGAGTCTTAGCTATGAGTGGAACTGGAGCAGCCAAGCTGTGAGCTTGAGATTGTCCAGGTTCGGGACTGGGAGCTCTAGGGGGTGGGATATTAGATCCGGATGGGGATCCAGAATCCAAGGAGGATTCACCAGATGAGACCAAAGGTAAGGGAACCGGGTTTGACAAGGCCAAAACGGGGCAATGAGGATAATCCTGCTCCCCAACCGGCTGACTTTCTGAAGAAACTTCATCATCAGAGGAAGTGGAGGGTAAGCATAAAAAAGACCGGGAGGCCAAGCATGCACCAGAGCATCTCTCGGGGGTTCCCCAGAGAGGGAAATGAGAGCGAAGTAGTCGTAACATTTTGTGTTCGTGGGAGAGGCAAGAGATTGCAACAGGGTTGACCCCATTTGGCAAAAATCCGATTCACTATCTCGGGATTCAGAGAACACTCGTATGGTAACAGGATGGTGTGACTTAGTTTGTCCGCTAGGATGTTGGACCGCCCCGGAATGTGCGTTGCTATGAGAAAGCGGTTGGTGGAGATCGCCCATTCCCACACCCTCATGGCCTCTCGACAGAGTGGGTAAGACCTGGTCCCCCCCTGTTTGTTGATGTACCAGACAACAGACATATTGTCTGTCTGAATCGCAATCGTTCCTACAGGAAGAAGGTCCTGAAGTGCTTGCAACGCTAACAGCACTGCCCTCATCTCTAGGACGTTGATATGCAGTGAGGTCTCCGTGAGGTCCCACGTGCCTCGGACTGTCCTGCCCGAACAATGCCCCCCCCACCTGAGGCGGGAGGCATCCGTGGTCACTGTGGCTAGTGGAGGGGGTCATAGAAAAGAGGCGTCCTTGCTGGAGGTCCAGAGATTGGAGCCACCATAGGAGGGCCCTCTTGCAAGCCCTGCTGAGGGGAACGGGATGGCTCAGAGGATACTGAAGAAAGGACCACTGGACCTGAAGGGTCCATTGTAAGACCCTCATGTTCAAAAGTGCCATCGGCAATAGGTTGATTGCCGCCGCCATTGAGCCAAGAGCCCTCAGGACCAATTCTGCCGGAGGAGCTGGAGATTGTAGAATGGCCCGCACGTGTAGCCTCAGGGATTGTAGCTGGTCTGTGGTCAAGAAAGCTAGGAGTTTGTTTGTGTCTAATCTGGCCCCTATGAAGTCTATGGTCTAAGTTGGAATAAGAGATGACTTCTCTATGTTGATAGTGATCCCCAGCCGGGGAGCTAGACGAAGAAAGTAGTTTCTGGCTGCACAGAGTAGATGCCTTGTCGGGGCGGTCAGGAGCCAGTCGTCCAGGTACGGGAAGACCTGAATTCCCTGGAGCCTCAGGTGGGCCGCTATCACTGCTAACACTTTGGTGAACACCCTGGGGACTGTGGTGAGACCAAAGGGGAGGACCCTGTATTGGAAATGACTGGCTCCTAGCCGGAAATGGAGGAACCTCCTGGATCGCCTGTCCATCAGAATGTAGTAGTAGGCATCCTTGAGGTCTATAGAGCACATCCAATCATTCTCCCGCAAAAGGGGGAGAATGGATTGAAGAGTGACCATGCAGAACTTCTCTTTGGTTACTGACAGGTTCAAGGAAGAGAGGTTGAGGATTGGTCTTAAGTCCCCCGTCTTTTTTGGCACCAAGTAGAATCTGGAGTAAAACCCGGACCCGCACTGGTCTGGGGGGACGTGTTGGATGGCTCTTTTTTCCAGCAATTGTTGGATTTTCATTGCTGCGTCCTCCCTCTGATCGGGTGGAACATCGGGGAGGTATCTGGGGCTGCAATGGCAGCGAGAAAAGAGAATCTGATATCCTCTGGATATAATGCAAAGCACCCAGCGGTCTGTTGTGATGGACTCCCAAGCTGCTGGGTGCTTCAAGAAACCCCCCCCCCCCGACTGCCTCCAGAGTGGAGCAGTCGGGCAACCACTCAGGGGTGTTGCATGGATTGGTCCGAGAAGGGTTCTCTGGATCCAAAGTTCCATGGACCCCCTCTGCCTCTAGGGCGGCGTCCACCCTGCCCTCCTCTGCCACAGAAGGGTGGGAGTCCGGAGTGGGACGGGACTGTAGCGACTTCCAGAACCACATCTTCTTCTGACCCTTTTGGTTCTTACAGAAGGACCTCTGTGGAGCAGAGAAGTGGAGTCCAACAGCAGACAACGTCTTCCCATCCTTTTCGCTCTGGACCAAGGTACATTGCACGGTTTTGCCGAAAAGGGCAGAACCATCGAAAGGGACATTAGCGAAAGACGCCTTAAAGGGTTCCGCGAAATCACAGTGCCGGAGCCAAGCCTGACGTCTCATGACGAGGCCCGCTCCGCTGGCTCTAGCGGCTCCTTCTGTGGCATGGGACAGTAGCCGCATAGAGGTGTTAGATATGGATCGTAGAGTGGTCATCCGGGTGGAGTGCAACTGCTTGTCCTCTGCCGACATGGACTCGGGGGGCGACGCAGCGTACTCTTTGATAAGGTCCCGCTGCAGTCGAAGCACATGTGCCAAGTAGTTCAGCGACCTCACAGAGAAGGTAGCCGAACTAAACACCCACTTCCCTAGGTGGTCCATCGACCGAGACTCCTTGCTCGGGGGATGAACTGAGGGACTCTCCTGAGCTAGTTCCTTCTTGGTGGCTGCTGCCACCAACATGGCATCTACAGGGGGACCCTTACTCCAGTGGGACTTGTCAGAGGGTGGGCTAAGAATCTTGTCCGGGCGCTTGGGGACTGGCTCCACAGTGTCCGGCTCCTTCCACTCCCTGGTAGTAATCAAGTCTACCAGGGGGTTGGCCGGTGGGGACACCCAAGAGGTACACTGGCCTGCTTCAAACACCTCCAGGAACACGGATTCGTCCGAGGTAGGCTTTGGGGCAGACCACCCCCCCTTATTCTAAGCATCTCCATGATGTCACCAAATGGGACATCTTCGGGGGGTGATCTTGGGGAGCCTTCCCCTTCCTCCAAATCAGTGTCCTCAGTCAAGTACTCGGGGGAGTCCAGGTGCCTCCTTTTGCACCTTCACTTGTGAGGAACCTCCTCGGGGGGGGGGCTGTCTGAGGAGGTCTCACCAGCCACGTCTTGTTCCAATGAAACTACCTGGGATGTCAAAGCAGGCTGTCCGTGGGGCCGGGTGATGGAAGTCGGACCCAATAGAGAAGGAGTGCAGGGTGGAGCCGTGGCAAGGGTCGGGGGCCTGGATTGTCTCGACAGGGCCCTCTCCACCACGTCGAATGCCGAGGGAGAGCTGCTCTCTCTGGGATCCGAAAGCAGACCCTCGCTGGGATCCGATGGACGGATCGGGGCCGGCACCGAAGCAATCGGATCCAATGGAATAGTATGCTCTGACTTGGATGGAGCCGAAGGCGAAGGCATACCAATACCCCTGGATCCGAAGCTCAGCCCTCGGCTCCGAGAGCTCAGATTCGAAGAAAAAAATGGACCCGACAGACTCGAGGGAAGTGTTGGCGCCGAAGTACCCGAGACTATCGGCGCCGACACACCCTCGGTTCCAAGGCTGCCCGGCTCCGAAGACTCCGAACTCGGGAAATGGGACGGAGAAGGAGCTATCGGGGCAAAGAAGGGGGTCGAGCTCCCCCCCGGAGGGGGGGAGGCAGGAGCACTCCCATCTGCAGTTGGACCTGGAGGAATCTTCTCATCATCCGGTCCAAATCTGCATCCGTGAGACTTTGGGTTGATCTCAACGAGGCCACTGAGGCGGGGCGGGAGTGTCGCCTCGATGACCTCGAAGGAGATCGGGTCTCCTCCTCCTCCTCAGGACCCGGTGAAAAGCACGGGGACCGGATCTGAGAAGGAGAAGACTCAGAAGTCATGGAGGGAGAAGACCGCTTAGCCGGGGGGGCTGAAGCGGTGGCCTCGGCCCGCCACTTGTGGTGTTTCTCCCTCCTTTTTTCTTTCCTAGCCTCCCTCTCCTCCGGGCCTAAGGCGGGAGGTTGTGTCCCGGCCGGGGGGAGGGAAGCAGAAGTGGCAGCTGCCGCAGCCGCAGCGGGAGCCACGGGAGAACCGGAGGTAGAAGCCGAGTCCGGGGGCAGAAGACCCGCCAGAATAAGCTTAGGCCTCCGGTCCTTGAGTGCCCTGGGGTTGAACGCCGCTCAGATGGTACAACCAGAGGACAGGTGCTCAACCCCAAGGCACAACACACACCGAGTGTGGCCATCCGCTGGGGACAGCTTATGGCCACACTCGGTGCACTTTGAAAAAAATCAGCTTTGGGGCCTCAGACATATTAACTAAAAAAGGTAAAACCACATGCACTGGGCCCCAAACACACACACACACACACAACCCTAATGGAACCACGAAGGGAGGGGGAGGTTAAATATGAAAAATATAAAATAAACTAAGAGAGTTTAAGATTAGAAAAGGGACCTGAAAACACACTCACACCAAAAGTTTAAGAAAAGGGTCTGAAAGGATAAATTTTTCTCACAAAAGTGATGAAACGCCTGGAACTTGGGATCAAGCTGCTGAAGTAAACCGCGGCAAACTAGATCTGAGGTCAGTCAGGGTTGGCAGGAGATTATGGGTAGGGGGAGGAGCTTGGATCTAAAGCTGCTGAAAACTGCCGGTTCGGATCCGAGGTCGGATCCGATTGCCATAGGTTGCTGACAAATGAAGTTAACTACTTCAGATCATCTGTTTTAATACAGGTTGTCGCTTCTTATTACCTTCACGAAAAAATGAACAACTGCAAAAAACTTCTGAAAGATTTTGTTATGCCAAGATAGCACCAGAGCTGTCTGTGGACATCCAAGGTATGAAGCATCTTTTTCTCCCTCATTTTTGGGTTCTGGAAAGAAACAAGGGAGATTAATAGACTGGCTTAAAGAAAACTCAGATACCACCTTAGACATAAAAGAAAGATTAATTCTCAAATAAATCCTGTCTGAAAGATGAGATAAGACTTACTCACCATAAGAGCTTAACAATCTGATATTCTTCTTGCACAGGTTAGAGCAAGTGGCAAATCTGCTTTCCACATTAAGAACTTCAAGTCAGCCAGATGAGCTGATTCAGATGCAGCTTCTCTAACATGAAAATTAATAGTCCAAGGAACAGCCAATCTTTTTCTGGGAGGCATCTTATGTAGCACTGCTTTCAAAAACATTATCATATGAGATTCCATTAAAAGAGTGGGATCCATGGACATACATGCTGAAATGGCTAGTAAATGAACCTTGATAGAGGAGGAAGAGAGGTCATGGGATAGAAACTAACACAAACATTGTAAAACCAGAGAAACACTAGCCATGAATGGTTGTTTTGCTGGCATCAAATAAAAAATCTTTTCCATTTGCTTATATATATGATTTTCTACTAGCAGGCTTTCTTACCTCCATTGGTGCCTTTCACACATCCTCAAAAAACAGGTGCCTAAAAGCTGTTAAGATTATCCAGGCAGCAAATTGTAGCTGTTTAGGGTCAAGGTGTATCAAAGACCCCTGATCTTCTGTGAATAAATCTAATCTATGAGGAAGCAAACTTTGAGTCCTAACTGGCCACATCTACTAAGGACAATCACAAGGCTTTCTTCACATATGTCTGCAATTTCAAAAGAAGTTCCCAGATCAGCTCAGAACTGGTGGTCAAGAACACCACATACACAAACACCATAGATATAGACAACCTGATGGCAGACAGGTTCAGTGAAAACTTCACCCCTCTGTCTCCCCATCAGTAAATCAGGACATCCCCAGCACCTGTCCCCTTCCACTTATCTCTAGGGAGCAAGTCATCAGTGCCCTCTCAAAGGCAAAAAATACAGCCTCCATGCAACCCGATAACATCCCAGGCTGCACCTTACATGAACTCAGGCAAGAACATGCAGCACCATTAGGCACCCTATTCAACCAAAGCTTAAGTACCAGCTTTATCCCAGCCGAGTGGAGGACAGCCAATGAAATTCCCTTTGCACAAAGGTAGAGTGTCCACCGATCCAGGAAATTATAGACCCATCAGCCTAATTAGCCTGATCTACAAGGCCATGGAGCAGATTATGATGAACCTCATTAACAAGGACATTGGCAACCTCCAAACACTCGATCCCACACAGTTTGGTTTCATCAAGGTGAGGTCATCCCTGTTAAATTTGGTTGACTTCTTTGAGACAGTCTCCAAAGCCATGGACGAGGGGAAAACGGGTGCGCACTGCCTACCTTGACATGGCCAAAGCCTTCAGTATTATTCTCCACTTGGGTATAATAAATAAACTCTCTCAACCAGGCATCACTCCATATGTTATTAGATGGGTAGCAAACTGGTTCACTGACAGAACCCACCTAGTCAAAATAGGGGAAGCCACCTCGAGCAGTCGACCCATACCGAGCTGTGTACCCCAGGGATCAGTCTTGGGGCCTTGATTGTTTGTGATATACTTTTCTGAGGTGCAGGGCAAAACCAGTGCACTGTGGCTGACCAAGTTTGTAGATGACTACAAGCTGGGTGCTGCCATCAATTCCCCTAGTGATGTGGACATCCTCCAAGAGGGTCTCACCCAAACAAATGACTGGTGCCAGAAACATGGCCTCAAACTGAATGCCAAAAAATGCATCATCATCCCCTTTAGGAAGAGTGACGCCCCCACAGATTATCACATTAATAACAAGGTCCTAAGTACACAATCAGTCATGAGGGACTTGGGTACCCAGGTTGATAGCAAATTGACTTTTGACCACCATATTGCCTCCGTTGTATGGAAAGCTTTCTACATGGCCCACCTCATTAGTAAGGGTATCTCATCCAGGGACAAGATGGTCATAACATCCCTGTATTCTTCACTTATAAGACCCAAATACTGAGTACAATGCCCCTTTCGGTATGCATCTCACAAGTCACATGCAGGAGCTGGAGAGACCACAGAGGTTCCTCACCAGGGGAATCCATGGCCTCAAACATCTACCCTACACAGATAGGAAAAGGCCCTGTCCCTCTACTCAGTCTCCTACAGACTCCTCAGAGGTGACCTCTGTCTGGCTTACAAAGCAATCTCAGACCCCACCTTGATGGGACTGCTGCATATCCGGAAGTCAAGCTCCACTTGAGTAACCCATACGCGCGACTTCAACCTGGTCTGTGACATCAACTGGACTTGTTGGAGGGACAGATTTGTACACCAGAGACTCCCCCTTCTGTGTAAAAGACTCCTGCTCCACGTCAAGCAGAGTACCTCATTAACCCTTTTTAAGTGCAATATAGATAACTGGATGGGAAGCAGAAAATACACCCCCTGAGATTCCACCTTTATCCCTGCTGGACAGGGGCATCAGGTGGTGGACTTGTCGGAACATGGGCTAAATTCTTGGCTAGGCTTGTAAGGGCCTCAGGGCCAATAGCCTAGTAACTTCCTATGATCTTATAATTACCCCTGGCCATTTCTAAAAGAAGGGAGAACCACTTTTGCCTGAGCCAGAAGAGAGTCACCACAGTGATGTTTTGGGAATCCTGCTGAATCTGCAGAAGTGCCCTGGATATGAAATGAAAGGGTGGAGAAAACATACAGAAACATTCCTATCTAAGTAAAAGAAAAGGCTTCTGGTCTCCAAGGCTTTCTTACATGAAGTCCTGGAATAGACTTTTGTCAGCTGTTTGTTGGCAAAAAGGTATACTTGAGGAATTCCACACAGATGGATCAAATCTTCGAAGATCCCTCAATTCAATTTCCATTTGTGAGAGTCTGTCCTGTTCCTGTTCAGCTAGTCTGCCACACCATTTTGCTCTGACAGAATGTAAGACATTTCTAGAGTAAGATTATGCTGTAAAGTTACATTCCATGCTAACATGACTAGTCTGCAAAGAAGGGTAGCTCTGGTTTCTCCTTGTTTTTTTTTAGGTACCACATCACTGTGGTATTCTCTAGAACCACTTGACGAGGTCCCAGGGACCCAATATGATTCAGAGACTTGACAGCCTTAATAAAAGCAAGCATTCATTTTATATTTATGTGTCCCAAAGACCCTACACGTTTATACCCATTGACACTGCTCCCCAAGCAAAGTCAGAAGTGTCTCTTGTGACGGACTGCTTTGAAGTAGGAGGGGAGAATTGGGAGACCTGGATTCTGAGAGATATGATATCTCCAGCAAGTGATTTCTCTAATCACAAATTCATCTGAGACAACTAATGATGTAAGACACATGGAAGGAGAAGGGTTTGGTCTTACAGATGAGGAAGAATCTCCTGAAAAGGAGGAATTTTCTCCCACTACCATGTGTATCCTAAATGAATCACATTCAGGAACCATTTATTTCTTATCATTATTTATTTATTGCCTAAAACAATTTGTTGCCAAACAGAGAAATGGAGGTTCAGACTTTCTGGAAGGGGTAAGGGACTACTTGGGGGGGGGGGGTGTCAAGGTCACTTATAAAGTCATTCTGACTCATTTGACTTTTCTTTGTTCTGGGGCAGGGGGACCTGCTTTCAGTTTGGAACATTCCTGCTATTGCTTTTTAAACGTCTGCTTATCATCATTCTGCTGAGACCGTTTATTTTGCTTCTTGACAAAATTAGATGAGGAAGCATGAAATCCCTTTTACAATTTAGAGGAGGGCTGAAAATCATGAGAGATGCCCTGAATCATCTTACCTCTTATAACACTTTCTGTAAACCTCTGCAGCTTTTATTCTGTCTCTCCTCCCCATAGTATGTACTTTCTTATGCATAGTTTTGTTCTTCTTACAGTGTTTCTCAAGAGGCTTTTAGTGGTTCTAAGTCAAGTAAAAAGATTGTGTGCCTTTAAGAATCATAATCTATTAGCCTTGTTAAACTTTAAACAAATAATATTTCAAGTTTATGCTCAAGGCCTAAGCAAAACGAGTGTGACAATCTATAGGTGTGAGTTGTCACTGTAGGCAAATGTGTTGACTGATTTAAAGGAGTGACAAAAAACACAAAATCTAGGAGATGACTTTTTGCCATATTACAAAAAGAATTCATAAAAAAAAATGCACGTAGGCACTGGCTAACTATGCACTTGAACAATTCAAGTAGGATACTCAAAGAATTATTATGAAAAATTTAGAGTAAGCATGACAATTGTGGACTTATATGGTAGCTTCATTCCTCCAGTATACATACATTTGCAGGCATAAGATCAGCACTGGTCCTCAAAACAGAAGAAAATCATATTTGTACTCACTTCACACTACATAAAAACTAAAAATCATGTATTTAGGAGGAATAAACCCAGAAACTGTATACAGTTTTGAGTAGAAGGAATAACAACAATAAAAAGGAAATAGTCCTATATCATCAGATAATCTAAAAGACTAAGCAAGTAGAGAAAAAAAGAAAAACAAGCAAATGTAATAGAATACCTGGGTGCACTAGAAGAAACTAAGTTATTATGCCTAGACAAACAGGAGATAAGACTCCATATTTTGAGTACTGTGTATATTTCTGAAGATAACATTATTTATTTTATAAAGTGAACCATAAGGTGACAGATAAAACCAAGAACATTGATGCAAAATATTTAACAGATGCCATATAAAACAGACAAAATTAAGACAACATGTCTAATCTTGAACATAATATAGCATTTAAATATTTAAGTAAAAGAAGGGTATCAGTACAGTCGGAAAATCAAATTTCACAAAAAAGACTCACAAGAACAAAAAAACTACAATTTGAAGACAACATTTGGTTGGCAAATAAGAAGCATAACAAGTATTATTTCACAGATAAGGTAGTGAATAACTGGAATAGCTTAACTGAAACAGCATTACATTAAAATTATAAATTAATATAAGTATTTTTGGGAAAATAAATGGAATGTTTATGAGGGTCTACACTTAATCTTCTTAATAACAATGTTCACAAAACTTAGCCTACCAACCCACAATGTCCCCCACCCCCAACATCTAATCTACCTAATGTGGACAGGTTGGATTCTAGACATATTCTATAATAATACTGCTAGAATCCCATACTTTCCAAAAAGACACAGATGAAGGCAAGAAGGCCATGGTACAGTGGACCTTGATCCTGCCTGGAACAGTTTTGTTAAGTATAATAAAATGTAATAGCCTTAGACAACCATTTGGAAATGGTCCGTTTTGACACAGGTTGTCCTTTCTTCTTACCTTCACAAGAAATGTAACAATTGATCCAAAGATCTGAAAGATTTAGTTCTGTCAAGATAGTATCAGAGTTTTCTGCGAACATCCAAGGTATGGAGTATCCTTTCCTCCTCATTTTTAGGTTCAGGAAATAAAATGGGGAGAAGGATAGTTTGGCTTAAAGTAAACCCAGATACCACTTTAGGCATAAAAGAAGGATGAGTTCTCAAAGAAACCCTGTCCCTGTGGAAAATGAGATAGGGTTGACTCACTATAAAGAGATTGCAACTTCGATACTCTTCTTGTAGAGGTAATAATAATACTCAGTAAACTGTTTTTCATGATAAGAACCTCAAATCAGCCATATTAGCTGGTTCAAATGAAGTAAGTGCTAGTTTCTCTAACATAAAATTAAGATCCCAAGGAGGGGCCACTGGTTTACTTAGAGGCCTCTTATGCAAATCCTCTTTCAAAAACATTCTGACATGAGACTGCACTAAAACAGGAGAATCCATGGACACACATCCTGAAATGTCCGATAAATGAACCTTGATGGAGACAAGTAAGAAATGCCATAGGATAGTAGCTCATACAAATATTGTAAAAACAGAGAACAACTAGCTCTGAATGGGTGCTGGTTATATTGTTAGCACTAACTACAAAATCTTTTTCATTTGCTAATACCTGATTTGCTAGTAGTAGGCTTTCCTTACTCCATTAGTAACTGCTGCAAGGCCTCAGTGAACAGGTGATTAAGCAAGCAATAATGCCCAACAAGGTGTGTGTTAAAGTGTAATTAACATGCGCCATCGAGGCTCTACACCCCTGGAAGGCCATTAATTACACATCAACACACACCCTAGAGGACATTATTGCACTTAGAGAATGGGCTCTTTGTAAAATTGTTGTGTTTTACTTACTTTTTTAAGCACTATATTATTTTTTATATATTTTTGATGTAAAATAGTTCCTCTGCCTAATGTTTCAAACTTGCTATAGTATATGTTAATGGTGTTGGAGGAAGCATTTTACATAAAAAAAAATATATAAAAACATATGTTGAGATAAGAGGTTGAGAGGCATACCTCTCAACCTCTTACAACAAGAAATCTGGACAAGGCTATAAATAATGGGAAGCAAAGGCCCAAAAAATAGGGACAATTTTTAAATATTTCTTTTACAAAACTAGAAAGTTGATAGAATAACAAGTTTTGCATTAGCATGCATTTTCTGAAGGGAATGAAGTCTGAAATTCAAATGTCTGTCATTATTTTCTGACTTCAACTCTCAGTGTTTTGCCAGCGATTTACCAAAAAACCAACATTTTATGAGGACCACACCAAAAATATGAGGCAAAAATCTGGAGAGTCTGCAAAAATCTGTACAGATGAGAGGTATGTCAGAAGTATGCAGACCTCAAGTACTGCTGCTGCTAGGAATTGCTCTCACTCTTCACTCACACACACACACTTTAAGTTTCTTTTCTTTTTTACTTTACACTCTCTAAACAGCAAAAACGCTGCTTAACAAGTGTAAAATAAAGCCTCAGTCGATCTCACTTTCACTCACATGCACGCATACACTTATGCACACACAGACAGACAGGCACAGACACACACACAAAAACTATTTTTTTTTTTAATTTTCTTTTTTTTTATACTTTATTTATTTTACATTTGTTAACCGGGAAAGTCCGACTGGATACAGGTCCATTTTCAGCAGAGGCCCGGGAAGAAAAGCTCCACTTGTGGACAGATACAAAAGTAACAGTAGCAGTTTTTTATACAATTACATATAGATACATGTTCAGACTGCGATGGTGGTGCTGCGGTAGCGTTGTCGCCTCACAGTAAGATGTTGTCCTGTTCGATTCTCAGCTAGAGCATCTTCTGTGTGTAGACATGCGTGAATGAGCGTACCTTCATTGAAGGTTGTGCATCAGGGCTGGCAACTCGGCATGTAAAAATCAACTGCCAATCATTAGCGGACCGGAGCTCCGGTGTGGCAACCCCTAACCGGGAAAAGCCGAAAGACACAAACAAACATATAGATACATGTTCCAGAATTATTGGAATACATACATAAAATCTTTACAATATTAGTTTTCTTATTAGAACATAAACAGTTTTAGTAGTACAAGGCTGAGTAAGGTGCCTCACAGTAAGACGTTGTCCTGTTCAATTCTCAGCTAGAGCGTCTTCTGTGTGGAGACATGCGTGAATGGGCGCACCTTCGTTGAAGGTTGTGTGTCAGGGCAGGCAACTCGGCACGTAAAAATCTACTGCCAATCATTAGCGGACCGGAGTTCTGCTGTGGCAACCCCTAACCAGGAAAAGCCAAAAGACACAACAACATCATTCAGTAATTCAATACATTTGAGTGAGATAGCTAATGTTTCAGACTTTTTAAGACTACAGGTAGCCAGACAGTAAAGTGAATGGTGAATTGGTTAGTCAGGGTTTGTACATGGGCACAGCCAGTGAATTTTTAGGTATGTTTTGAGAGACAATTTAAACTGGATTATGGAATGAACTGCTGTAACTTCAGCAGGGAGTAGGTTCCAGATTTTGCCAACAGAGGTGCAAAATAATGACTCACCTGCTAAGTTTTTGGATTTGACAGTTTGTACCAGCATTTTATCAGAAGAGCGGAGTGTTTTTAGGTTGTTGTAAGGGTTGATTATATTTTTGAGTATGGGCGTGCTTTTGGACTGATAGAGGACTTTGTGGGCTACTATTAATTGGTTATACCGGATTTGAGAAGGTAACTCTAGCCAGCCTAGGGATCGTAGGTTAAGACAGTGGTGTGTTCTATATGCTGAACCTGTGGCAAATCTGGCTATGTTACTATACTCGCTAAACAGCAGAAGCATTAGTTTTTTTCTGTCCGAGCTCCACGACAGCTTGATATGATGCAGTGAAGTGGCGGACTAGTTTTTCAGTGGGCATTACTTCTACATTAATACCCTGCTAGAGAGCATTCATTCTATAGTCAGGGTGCTGATATAAAGTTTGTCCATTTTCTATAAGGAATTAGGACCCTATAATCCTAGTAGTCAATTGAACTTGATTGGGGACGGGGTGCATCCAACAACCCTGTTCTTGTGTAAGTAGATCGTCTGTGAGGAAGCTTGTGGTAAATGCCCCTGGCCATTTCCACAAGAAGGGAGAACATGGCTGCCTGGGCCAGAAGGCATTACCACTATGATCTTGGGGGATTCCTTCTGAATTTTCAGAAGTACCCTGGATATTAGTAGAATGGGTGGAAAAGCATAAAGAAACATTCTTGGCCTTTTTGCATGGAGTCCTGGAGCAGAATCTCATCAGTTGATTGTTCAGAGAGGAGGCAAACAGGTCTGCTTGAGGAACTCCCCACAGATGGATGAAATCTTGGAAGACCCCCCCCCCCATCTAGTTTCCATTTGTGAGTGTCTGCCCTGGTCCTGCTCAGCTTGTCTGCCACACTATTTTGCTCTGATGGAATGTAGCATGCCTGTAGAATGAGATTTTGCTGTGAAGTTATGCCTTCAAGCTAACATAGCTAGACTGCAAAGGGGGTATGACCTACTTCCCCCTTGCTTGTTGGTATATTGCATAACTGTGGTATTGTCTGTAACAACTTGAAGAGGTCCCAGGTACCAAAGATGATTCAGAGATTTGAGTGCTTTGATCAGCGCAAGAATCTCTTTGATATTTATGTGCTTGTGTCTGTCCTTGGTATACCATATACCTTACACTTTTAACCTTCCTGAAACTGCTCCCCAAGCAAATCTGAGGTGTCTGTGGTGACTGAATGCTTTGGTACAGGGAGGAAGAAGGAGAGACGTAGATTTAAGGATATCTGTTGTCTCCACAAAACGATTTCTCTTTTGGCAAACCACAGCACTGGGATTTGAAAAGACAGAGTGTTGGTGCTGGGAACACAGAGTTCAGATATCACTGTCTCTTTATGATGTGCAGTCTTGCCAGGGGTATCATGAGAATCACACAAGCCATCAAGACCCAAAATCCTAAGCTATTCCCTTGCAGTGACTGAAGTTTGAGTGGAAAACCTCAGAAATAGATCTATTTTCCTGTGGAAGAAAAGCTATTTGAACTGAAGTGTCCAGCTGACATTCCAGGAACACAATCTTGTGTGAGGGAGTCAAGAAAGACTTTTGAATGTTCTCTTGGAATCCCAGCTTGTATAAGAGATCACTCACCCAAGACAGAGATTCCTGCTGCTTTGGAAAAGACTATGTAAAGATAAGCAGGTCATCTAAATATGGAAAAGTGTGGATACCCTGTAGTCTTCGATGAGCTATAACTGGAGCTATACACTTTGTGAGCACTCTTAGTGCAGTGTATAGTCCAAAGGGTAAGGCAGAGAACTGATAATGTGATGCAGACTCACAAAACTTTAAGCACCATCTGAAGTCTGGATGAATATGGATGTGATAATAAACATCTTTTAAGTCTAGTGCTACCAGGAAACTTGAAAGAGGAAGAAGATGTAACAGATTGTGAAGTGACATCATTTTGAATGTGGGCACTATCACGAACAGGTTTAGGAAAGAAAGATCCAAAACTGGTCTCCAAGCATTTTCTTTCACTGACAGTAAGAACATCCCTGAATAAACACCATTCACCACCTGGAAAGGAGAAACTGCTTCTATCACTGCTTGGAACAGCACACAATGAAAGACCTGTGGGAACCAAGACAGACTGAACTGGAGGATAAGGAATGACCCCCTGGAAAGGAAAAATTTCTTCCCACGGCCATCTATAACCTTGATGAATAATCTTCATACCCATTTGTCTAACATTAAATGTTGCCAAACAGAAAAATGGAGATTCAAACCTTCTGGATGAAAAAAGGGTCCAAGGTGTGAGGGGGTCACAAGGTCACTTGAATAGTTATTCAGACTTTATGAACTTTCTTTGGTCTTGGGAGGTTTGAGGCTTCTTTTTGGAATCTCCTTGCCATTTTTTCTTAAATAGCTGTTTACCTGTATTTTGTTGAGATTGTTTATTCTGCTTTTTGCCAAAATTGGATGAGGAGTTAGAGACTCCCTTATAAAATTTGGAAAAGGAGGCTTGAAAAATCTTAGAGATTCTCTGGATCCACTTACCCCTTTCATCACATTTTTGATCACCTCTGCAGCAGAGGGGCCAAAAACGAAATCTCTCTTTAAAGGGCCAAAGGGGTACTTAAAAACTCATCATCCTGGAGATTCTGAGAATTCAGCCATGCAAAACTCCTCAAAAACAGTACCAGTGGCCTGGAACAAATATCAACAGTCATACACACACTGTGCAATGGAAGGAACAATATTATTTCCAGCAGATTTTCCTCACAAGAAACTGCAGATAAAACATTCTTTGTACTTTCACAATTAGTCAGAACAAATTTCAACATACAAGCCTGACAATTAAAAATTCTGAAAATCAGAGTTGAAGAACACAGTTTTTTCCTCATATTTATAATTTTTTCCCCAGCCTTAACAGAAAGAGTAGGACTGGAATTAACTGTTTTGCAGCAGTGGGATCAACTAAAGCTCTAACTGCTGCATCAGGTTTGGGAATAGTGTGTAAAAACTTAAGATGGAGAACCTTTATACATTATCTTTTTTGTTTGTTTTAGGGGCAGCTGGCTGACTATCAGGAAAATTTTAAGCAGCAGCGCACACATCCTCCAAAGCAGACAGAACAGGAGGAATCACTGTAAGTTCTGGAAATTTTTCTGGTAACAACTGAGCCAGACCCAGTAATCTACTCCTGTCTAAGAAAACTTGAGGAGGAGGAGTAGACATATGCTTAGTTTTCTGTTACTTTTTGACAGGAAAAATGGGGCCAACTATGTTACTAATGGCAACAACCGCTTCCCTATAGATGGGCACAGCATTCTGACAAAATAGCCTTCCCTGTTCCCTTTCCCTGTACTGACAAGAGTAGCTCTCCCTTGCCCACGGAGACCCCAATAGGTGCAGAGGACATGGTTGCAGGGGCTACATGAGAGAGATCCGGGGTTAGAGATGAGTAGTCTGAAGTACTACAAATTGCCACAGTATAGTCACCCACCTGTGGCTGAAGCAATTTGCTAGCTTGTTGTGGTGACAAAGGTTGTTTGCTCAACCTATTTTTTGTGGCTGGAAGAAGGCCTGACCATGGGAATGGTAGTTTGTTCCATATTCAAGCTGAAAATGGTGCCTGCCCCATGGAAGACAATCAGAAAATGCCAGTAAAAACTGCAAGTCTTTAAAAGTTACTTTATCCCGCATAAAAACACAGTAAAAAAATTAAAACACTTTGCCTGTCCCAAATAAGTAAAATAAATACAATTTCTCCACACAAAAATTGGTTTTCAGTTACTTTACACAACTTTTAAACTGACAGGAAAAAAGTGTGTTCCAGTTTAAAAGTATGATACAGTCTCATAACAGTCATTAAACCATAAAACTCCTAGCTTTAAAATAACTTTCCTGAACAGGAAAGTGATCAAACAAAACATTTTTAGAAAATGGAAAGTTATTCCACAAAAGGAACTTATCTGCCCAGCAAAGGAACAGCATCCTCAAAAGCCTTAAAGGAGTGAACTCTTTGGCAGCAGTAAAGCTTTCAATGATTTGGTGCCCAAACTTGTCTTTCATTCAGCTCAGCTCTGGTTGCCCGATGATTTGGGCATGTGGAAGGTACTCTGAAAGCTGTCCAGCTGTTATAGCCAAGGCTACCACAGCAGTGATCAATATGATGAGCATCGATCTTTTCCCATCTTTTTAATGAAATCAGTTTTATTTTAATTATTATTTTATAAAACAATAGTTCTCAACCTCTTATCTCCAAATTCAAGTACACATCTAAAAATAATCATGGAGAAAGCCCCCATATCAGGAATACTTTTAAATATTGGTGCTGTTGACACAGTCATTTGTCAAAATAAGAGGACATGAATAAACTTGCATCTTCTAAAATAAAATGTGTACGTAACTTTGCCTTTCATAATTTCCAAAGACAAAATGTCTCAGTAATGTGAAGAGCAACACAGTTGCAACTTGATTCGAACAGGCAATAAATCACTATTTTATTATTTATAAACTACTTAATAGTAGTACATAAAATCACGGTTAAGAGCTTTCATATTGCAGAGCAGACTTCATTAGAACAATAAAACACAAATTTAAAACTCAATAATATTAACTTTTTGGTGCCAAAAAATACAAACCAGTGCAATTTAAAATTTAAAAAGACATTGCTTAGCTTGAATGCTTTGCTCTTCCCATACAAACAATGACATTTCTCTGCATAAATGAAACCAACACAATCCGCATGTAAAAGAATGCGGAATTCTTAAAGCAACGCAATAATAAATATGCAATAAAAATTAAATATTGACACATAAAAAACTATGATCTCTAACACTACAATGTTTAAAAAATGAAACGTCTAATGAATAATTCCTTAAAACCATATGAATCCTATACCTGCATACCAAAGAAATCATCTATTTAATACATTAAATCTGTACAATGGATATAATTGGTATGCAGAAAATATAAAAAAAAAAAAAAAAAATATATATATATATATATATATATATATATATATATATATATACAGAAAAACTGCTAATAAATGAAAACAATCATAACAATATAAAATAGCACAAATTCTGGCAAAGAATGTAAGTATCTAGATGTTACTAGGATACGTAATACATGATAAATAAGATGTTAAAACATTTTATACTATACTAATGTCATTGAGCTAATGTCAAAAATGGCTTAATGGTGATGTAGTCACTGATACCTGGTCAGTCAACATCTGCCATTTGCTTTCTCTCATCCCTAATAGAGCTTTCCAATTACCCCCACGAGGAGACATATCCACTTGATCAATGACAGCAAACTTAAACTGATGTGTATCACCACTTTCTTTAATATGCCGGTATAAAGCATTGTTATTGTCTTTGACCTTGATACAATAAAAATGATAGTATATGCGTCCCTTAAACTGTCTCTCAGTTTTTCCTATATAAAAAGCGGCGCAAACCATGCATTTAGCCAAATAGACAATGTTCTTACTATTGCAATTCCCAGCTCTAAATCTAACATAAGTCCTATTCACATCATCTAACTTACATCCTTCTACCTCACTAATAGCATGACATTGTTTGCATGATCCACACTTTCTAATAAAGTTTGATTTTTTTGTCCTTATATTGGTCTTGGTCATAACCGCCAACTGTCTCTTAATGTTCATGCCTGTTTTATTTACGAAACTAGGATGCTTACCTAGAATGGTTTTCACCTCCTCATCCACCATTAACAAATTCCAGTGACCCCTAATGATGTTCTTAATGTAATGTGTATAAGGCAAATGGACCAAAGCACATACCCTGTTATTTCTTATCCCATCAAGCCCCGATGTATTATCATTCTTCACTTGAGTAAATTCTCTTCCCCAGTAGTGAAGGGTATTTCTTGCCCCATTCTCTACTAACATAATCAATCACATCTGTCAGTAATGTATTAGGATATCCTCTACTGAGAAACATTGACTTAATATATTCAAGTTCTTTCATCATGATGTCTGTCGTAGAGGACATACGGGCTCCCCTTATACATTGCTCTTTAAATACATTTTTTAGAACATGTCTAGGGTGGTCACTGGTAAATTCCAAATAGTCATTGGAAAAGGTGTCTTTCCTATAAATTTGTGATACAAAACCAAGTTCCGATTGGCTAATGTAAGTGTCCGAGTAAGCTATACCATGCCCATTAACTTTGTGTGTGAATCTCAAAAAGCACTAGAATTGTTGATATATTCTATAAATTGATCAATCATGTCAATGGGCCCGTTCCATAACAAAAACATATCATCCAAATAGCTCATATAGTATAAGACTTAATGGAAATATTGACAACCAAATAGGTGTTCGTTCTCCCATTCCAGCATAACTAGGTTAGTGAAAATGGGAGCACAAGATGCTCCCATTGCTACTCCCCTGGTTTGTCTGAAGTATTCACCTTCGAAGTAAATGTAATTATGATCCAAAACCAAACCCATCATATCAGTAATAAGACAAATTCAATCCCAGTTCATATCAGAATATTTCCTCAAATTGTTACTAAAATCCTGTAAACCTGCATCTTTGGGGATGCTGGAAAATAAATCAATCACATCAATGGTGATGAACGTTAAATCCCTACTCCATATATTAGGGGTTAAATAGGCCAAGAACATCCAAGAGTCTTTGACCAAATGTGGAATATTTTTATATACAGGTTTGACCCATCTGTCAATGGTGACCCCTATAGGGTATGTTTTAGATTTACTACCTGAAACAATCGGGCAAAATGGGGGGTGAATTAAATTCTTGTGGACCTTGGGAATGCCTATAATAGTAGCTAGTGTAGGGTGATCCACCTTCAAATAATTATGTGTGTCAGTAGTAATTCTATTGTCAATTAAATATTCCTCCAAGGCTAAATCAATCCTTTTGTATCCTATGTGGATTTCATTGAGAGAAATAGTTTCATAATTGCCAGATTCATATAAGATACTGTGCATTTCATTAATATAATCCATACTGTTGTATAATACGGTACCCCCTCCCCCTTGTCAGGTTTCATAATTCTAATCTTGTTGTTGGTCATCAGTTCTTTCAAACATGTACGTTCACATTCCAGTAGATTATCCTTGATACTACATTGTTTACTACTGAATTTATTGAAATTGTACACATCCTGACACACCCTTTTATCAAAACATGTAACCTTCAGGTTGGCTGGTGGAATAAATGTGCTGCTCTTCTTCAAATCATGAGACTCTGTGTACCTTGTTTGTCCTTCATTAGATTTAAAAAATAGTGTTAAATTCAACCTCCTACAATATAACTTTATTTCGGTAATAGTGTCAACTAGATTGAATTTTACTGTGGAAATGAACTTAATTCCCTTAGAAAATAACATAAAAAATTCTCGTGTGACATTAGCATTGGTGTAATTAAACACCTTAAAGCCGTTGTAAGTGTTCACTATGTTTTTAACACTATTTCTGTCATCCAGTGACATAGTGTCCATTAAGAGAATAGGAATAGGAATATCAGAAATGGTACTAATAGTATCACTTAAATCACACAACAAGGGTGTCCTAACTGTTTCTATCACCATTCCTGCTGGATCTCCCGTCTGTTCCACTGTGTGTACTGTTTTTTCGGGGCTGGATAGTATCTGCCCCCTTGAAAATTAGAATCCTTATCCTGGTGTCTAACACCATTCCTGCTAGTCCTATCTCTCTCTGGTATCTTATTTTCACTGGGCCATATATAAGCCCTATCATTTTTTTATTGTTCAACATCACGTTGTATTTTCCTACTTTTTCTGTAATGTATCCCCTTAGCTTTTTGTTCAGCCACTCTAAACTGTTTATCATTCAAATCTTGCCATTGTGGCAATTTTAAATGGCACTGGTTTGTATTTTTGGCACCAAAAAGTTAATATTATTGAGTTTTAAATTTGTGTTTTATTGTTCTGATGAAGTCTGCTCTGCCAGATGAAAGGGCTTAACCGTGATTTTATGCACTACTATTGAGTAGTTTATAAATAATAAAATAGTGATTTATTGCCTGTTCGAGTCGAGTTGCACCTGTTGCTCTTCACATTACTGAGACATTTTGTCTTCGGAACGGTGTTTATAGTGTTGCCTTGGTGTGTTTGCCTTTCATAGGTTCATAGGTTCATAGGTTCATAGGTTCATACTAGGCTATCTGCCTGAGGGCATTTACAAGCCTAGCCCATAGTTTTGTGGCTTACGCCACCCCTTTAGTATGGGGAACTATACCCATTATTTTGCTGTGCCTCTGTTGAGCAGTGACACTGAGGTAATCCCTGGGGTATATCTGCGATCTCCCATCCATTGGTCAAGATTTCTCTTGAACAAGGCCAGCGAGGTGCTCTGCCTCACATATACCGGGATTTTATTCCACAGCATAGGGAGTCTTTGGGTGATGAATCTATCCCTCCAGCACGTCCTATTAATAGCTGTGTCGAGGTTTAAGTCTCCGCCCTTGTGGCTCTGACGGATCTAGATTTTTTGAGGTGAAGCATATTCATCAAATCTGGGTTTGACATGGCCTTGTATGTTAGGCAAAGGTCACCTCTGAGCAAGCGTGCGACTGAATAGAGCTGGAGTTCTTTCAGTCGGGCAGCATAGGACAGATGTTTGAGACCCTTTATCCTTTTGGTGAGGAACTTTGTGGCCTCTCCAGCTGCTGCAAGTGTCGGGTCAGATACATTCCGAATGGGGCATTGTACTCAATCATTGGTCTGATGAGTGATGAGTATAGGGAGACTATGACCTCCCTTGATCTAGATGAGAATCCCTTCATGATAAGGTGGGCAATGTAGAAGGTCTTCCTAACTACTTTAGCTACATGGGTGTCGAATGACAGACTACTATCAACCTGGGTCCCCAGGTCCCTGATAACTTCTTCTGTACTCAGTGGATTGCCACCTATTTGGTAGCTAGGGGTAACCTTGTTTTTCCCGAAGGGTATGACTATGCATTTTTGGCATTTAACTTTAGGCCATGGCTCTGGCACCAGTTATCCGTTTCTGTGAGACCCTTCTGAAGGATATCTGTGTCAGATGTGTTTTCTACTATGGCCCAGTTTGCAGTCATCTGCAAACTTTGTCAGCCATAACCCTCCTGTGTTTGCTTGTACTTGGAAAAGTAGATGCCAAACAAGAGTGGGCCCAGGACTGAGCCCTGTGGTACACCACTTGTGACAGGCTTTGAGTCTGACATGGCGCCAGCAACTCTGACCCTGTGGGTTCTGTCACTCAGCCAGTTTGCAACCCATCTTGTGATGTATGGGTTAACATTTAAGCTGATGAGTTTTTCAATGATACCCGAGTGGGGTATTGTATCAAAGGCCTTCGCCAGATCGAGGTAGGCTGTATGGACTGCCTTTCCCTCATCAATGGCTTTGGTGACTGTTTCAAAAGTCAACCAAGTTTAGAAGGCATGATCTGCCTTTGACAAAGCCAAACTGGGATGGATCCAAAGTCTGCAAATTCCCTATGTCTTTATTTATGAGGTCCATTATGATCCTCTCCATGGCTTTGCAGATAAGGCTTGTCAAGCTAATGGGCCGGTAATTTCCAGGGTCGGTGGAGGCACCGCCTTTGTGAAGTGGGACCACAGTTGCAGTGCGCCACTCCCTGGGTACGTATCCAGAGGTAAGACTATGATTAAACAGCCGTCCTAGCTGTGGGTTTAATTTCTCGTTGAGTTCGTGGAGCACACAGCCGGGGACACCATCAGGTCCCATGGATGCTGTGTTTTTTGCTTTGGAGAGAGCAGTTCTCACTTGGGCGTTGGAGATGTTTGGGGGGCTGCAATCGCTTGGTATAGATATCTCTCCTTTTGGGGAGGGGGAGAAGTTTGCACTGAACCTGTCAGCCAGTATGTTGGCAATGTCTGTAGGATCAGTAATCTTCACATCATTTTGAACTAGTTCTGAGCATATCTGGGAGTTTCCTCCCAGGTTTCTAACATAGCTAAAGAAGGCCTTATGATTGTCTTTTGAGTCTTTAGCTATTTTTCTCTCAAAATTTGCTTTGGATGATTTTATGAGAGCTCTTAGTTTTTACTTATAGTGATCAAGGGTGTCTTACCTTTTAAGGATTTTGCTCTATCTTGTAGTAGCTTCCTCCTTTTGTTGTAGAGTTTGTTTATGGCTGGGGTCCACCAGAGTGGACGCTTGCCTTTGGTACAAAGAGTCTTTGTTTTGCTTGGGATTGCCTTATCCATGCAGTCCTGCAGGTGCTGGTAGAAGGCATTTGTAAGTGATTCAGCGGCTTGAGTACTGTTTTCCGTCGGCTCGGGGCCTTAAAGGAGACCACACTAGTCTTTAGAAGTGTGAAGTCGGCTTTCGAGAAGTTCTTTACTGTGGTCTTTTTATTTCAGGTGGGGGTGGGATGAGGACCTCCAGCGAGATTAGTTTGTGATCTGATCTCACCAGTGAGGGGTATACTTCGGTGTTGAACATTGTGCTCCCATGTTCGTGATGATGAGATCAAGTATGTTTTCTCCTCTTGTGGGGATGGTGACTAGTTGTTCCATGGCATTTGAGTTTATGAATTCCAGGAACTTTTGGGCTAGGGTGTTTGGGCTTGAGTAGTGTTCCCAGTCTATATTAGGGTAATTGAAGTCACCTAGTATGATGGTGTTTGGTGATACATTTATCCCCTCTAGTGTTTTCAGGAAGGCCATGTGAGGTTCCTGAGTTTGTGAGGGTGGCCTGTAACATGCTACAATTTGCAGAGCAGTCTTGCCTATTTTGTTGATTGTAATCTACCATCTTTTCTCAAAAAACAAATCACTGATTTTAAGAGGGATGGTGTAAAATTATTTATTTACTATTTATTTATCTGAGACAAGATCAGGGGCATCTCTGAAAATCAGGAACAGCTGAAAGGTATTCATAAAGTACTAAAAGTGAAGTCAGCTTGGTTGCTTCACAGTCTTTTCAAATAGCAGAATGAGCCTGAATGTCTCAGGACCATTGGAGCTGTAACCAATTTCCATATTTTATATATGCAACCAGCTACAGCCTGTTCATCACTGCTTATGAAAAAGCTGTCAGTCTTGTGCACGCTGTGAGAAAACTATATAACCCATTCAGTAGTGCAAAGACAGTCAGTGAAATATCATCACTCTTGACTGAGAGCATCACCATCATTCTACAAAGCAGTATTTTCTCACATTGTCTGTTAGTTCACTTTCTTCACCACAATGCAAGGCAGTGTTCAGAAGAGCATCAGCAAGAACATCCATTCTGCTATAAATTCAGACTGGCACTAAAACCAATGACCATAAGAATAATGCGGGTAGGGATACCTGCAGAGATGAGCACTTATTCTTATCAAATATCAAAATCATCTACCCCAAGGAACTACTGTATTGACAATACACTCCTAAGACTTGACCCAGTTGTTCTGGATTTCATAAATTATGTGGACAGTGACCTTTCTTTCAGCCAACATGTGTCTACTATTGTAATTAAGCCCTTCTATATTGCACAGCTTCTAAACACAGGGATTGTGCCTAGATCTAGGGATGTCACTGCCCCCTTTACTCAGTCCTCATTAGGACAGTCACTGAGCATAATGCCCCCTTTGGCATGTATCTGTCCAAACATATGCAATAACCTGAACACCTACAAAGATACCTTACTAAAAGGATACAAGGCCTAAACAATATATCCTACATGGATAGACTCAAAGCCCTGTCACTATACTCGGTATCTTATAGACCTTGGTCTGGCAATCAAGGCATCCTCTGAACCAATGCTGATGGAGCAGCTGTACATCAGCAAGTCAAATGGCATCAGAAATAGTCAGTCTAGGCATCTAAACCTCTTCTGCAACATCAACAGAATGGATACAATGCTCCACAGTACTAGAATGAAACTTACAGAAAACAAATAAAAATATGAATTACTTTAGCAAGACTGAAATATGCCTCCTGTTCATAATGTGAGGTACTTTTTCCTCATGAACATCCCTTTAAGGTGTAACAAAAATATTTGGGAAAGCTTTGCATTCATGTACTGGCGATAATGTGACATGGTATGGATAAGGCCAATGGGATAGGTTAATTTGAGAACAAAAATGGGGAAATGGCTAGGTTTAAAAGGACCTGCAAGGCTAGCTAGCCTACTACTTACCTATGAACCTATAAGAAAGCTGACTGAAAAGGATACAAGGAAAGTCCCAGACACAATAGATTTTCAATAAGCCCACACAGCAATATAACACGTAAAAGTTATAATTACTTAACTGACTGCTGTCAAGTTCACATGAATTTTGTTTCAGCCCACCTAACAAGCGAAATGGTAAATTAATTATTGCACTTGCAGCTTGATGTGCCAAATGCCTACTAAAACTTCTTTTTTTTTTTTAATTTTATTGAATTTGATTAAAACAAACGTGTAAACAATCACATAGATTCACAGAAAAAATGTGTAAATTGAGAAGTTATAACATATATAACTCAAATAACTATGTACAAAACTAATAACAATATAGTAACTAAGGTAATTACATAGACATCCATTAATTTTACCTAAAATGTGTTATAATAACCATTTTAGATTGTAAATTTCATATAAGAGAATGAGACTGAAGTTATTCATTAAAATATTGAATCCTTTTTCAACAGATTCTGCAGATTAACCCACATTTGATATGCATAAGTCTTTCTAGTTGCTCTAGAAATTATGGTTTTAAGTTGTAAATGACATACTTCATTTAACAGGTTCTTGAACTCGGAGAATGTAGGAGGAGATTCTGATATCCATTTTTTGTTATGGTCTTTCTGGCCACAGCTAGAATTGCCCAAAGTAAAGGATATTTTATTTTTTTTAACACATTGTGGTAGAGGTGTATTAAAAATCACCATAGACTTGTTTAGTATGCAATTATCTGTAACTAATGCCTGTAGTAGATTATTTATGTTTCCTCAAAATATAGTTAGAGCAGGGTAGTCATAGAACATATGTGCCCAGTTTATGTCCATGTCTGACTTACATTTATTACAGATGTTTTGCTTTTTATTGATTTTATTCATTAATTGAGGAGTATAAAATGATCTGTTCATAAATCTCCAGGTGTATAATTTCCATCTAAGGGATAAAGTTGTTTTCCCTGCTGATTCTAATATGTTTATTTTGTCTTGATCACTGGGGAGATCATTATTAATTGTGCAGTAATAACTCCAATAATTATCTGGGCAACTATATGTTTCTTCTCTTAGGATTCTGAAAATAAAGGAGAGTTTCTCTGAATAAGTTTGTTTATGCAAGTATCATGTTTGTTGGTTGATGGAATCAAGTCTAGTTTTTTGTCTATAAATAATCTGAGAGTTTGCATGTCTAGCCATAAGAATTTGTCTAACTTCTTCTTTCGGCTTTTTCCCGGTTAGGGGTCGCTACAGTAGATCACCTGTCCGCTCATGATTGGCAGTGGAGTTTTACGGTGTTGAGTTGCCAGCCCGGCACCCAACCTTCCACAGAAGGCACACACATGCACACACTCACACCTAGGGCCAATTTAGAGTGTCCAATCCACCTACTTTGGGATGTGGGAGAAAACTAGAGCACCTGGAGGAAACCCACGTGACCACAGAGAGGACATGCAGACTCCGCACAGAGGCAACCCAGCTGAGGATCGAACTGGAGAACCTCTTGCTGGGAGGCGGCAATGCTAACCGCTGCACCACTGTGGCCGCCCAAGGATTTGTCCAACTGATATTCCTGTATTATGTGATCTACAGTTTTAGTTTTATAATCAGAAGTCACCTGAAACCAAAACTTAAGTTCTTTTTGTTTAAATGAAGTGATTTTGTTTAAATCTGAAGTTAACAAGGAATATTGAGTGAATGCTATGGGGAATAATAGAAAAAAAACATTCTTTATATCTGAGGTGTTTATAAATGAAATTCCTAAAATTAGTTATAATGTTGTGAATGTAACTAGTATGTTTGGGAGTTAAATGTGTGGTAAAGTAATCTTTTAGCATTCATAATATTGGGTTGCTTATCTACTAAAACCTCTAACTGACCTGTAGTAAGTACAGAAAACAAACAGCGGTCCTGAAGTGCCACAGTTTTTTTTTTAAGATATTCTCTCAAACATATTAACTCAAATAAAAACTACTAAATTACAGAGCAACACTGAATTGTGAAACTGCTTCTGCTATGAGAGACAGTAACATGAACCTTCACACTGCAACCTCTACAAGCTCAAAGCAGTCTATCACTTCCAATGTAATGGGAGAGCTTGAAACAAGTGCTTATTTTTGTAGCAGGGTAAATCCTCCTGTACCCTCACAATCACCTATGGGGCAAGTGCACCAAACTTCCCTGAACTTATACACTCACACATACATACACACACAAGCACCTGTATGAAATATAGAACCAACACTTCAGCACTTACATAAAAAACAGAGATGAAAATGCCTTAGGAGGAAACAGGTCTGCTGTGCTTGGGTTATTGTTTGATATTTGCCAGAAAAGTTTCTTATCTTTTAATAAACTTTCTTATATTTTAAGTGCCGGAGTCCAGGATGTATTTTTACACATCTACTCTGTCTACACCCTCTTGTGGAATGCATACTGTTTTTGGTGGTGTGTGTGTGTATGCATGTGTATATACTGAGAGACAGAGAGTATATAACCAAAGTCCACGGTCACACAACATTGGAGAAGAGAGAAAAGTCCCCAAAACAGTGTCCAGTGGTCTTAAGCAATAACTTATTTCACTCTAATATATGAGCAAGTTCTAAGATTTTGTGCATCAAGGAGTTATTTGGAAGGCTGGCAAAACTAATGTTTAAAACAAAAAAAATTGCAAAATGGGAGCTATGTTTCAGAGGATATACAGCCATTGCATTAATAAAAAGGAATATTTTTTTATAAGGATGAAGGTGAGCATTGTTTCCCTTCTTGTTTCAGGATCACACCTTTGACAAAACCCCAAAGAATGTGAATTTCAGTATAACATATTTCCAGTACTAGCTATTTGTTTACTTGTCAGATGAAGCCTTATTTTATTCTCATTTCCCAAGTGATCCTGTTCATTATTAGTTTACAGCCTCTCACACTGCAGAAAGCCATTAAACTCACCACTGGCAAAACCCTAGAGGCAAATCACTGGTTATATCTTAAAGAAGCACCACACCAAGATTTCAAGCATGATGGGGTACAGGTGCAGTGACTGACAGGCTGGATTGGCAGCTCCAAACCATAAGCACAATCATACTGTTGATCATGACTAATACTGAAAACCCACAGCCTCTTTTATCCAAAATGAGCAACAAATTACTTCTAATCAGCAGTTATAATGGGTTCTAAACAAGTAAATTACATGTTAGTATAACTAGCACATATGTGCTATGTGGTACTTATTAATCGTACCTCCTTAGAAATCTTCCATACATCTCCAAATTCAAATCCTAAAGACTGCCTTTAAACACCACTCTCTAGCATTCTTACACACACACACACACACACACACACACACACACACACACACACACACACACACACAGCCAACAAATGACCATTTCAAGGTCAGCTCAGTGTCATTAAACTCCTTAAACAACAAAGCATGTGTATTCTTTCTTCACACATAGATCTTCAAATTACCAGACTGAAATGCATAACTTTAGACAATGAACTTATCAACTAGCCCATAGGGGGTAGCATCCCTCCTTAACCCCCAATGTAACATGATACTATATAATTAAATTGAGTTATAGTTTAAAAATAATACACATCAGGAGGCAGTAGGGAAGGTCAAGTGAGGTGTTAACCCCCCCCCCCCTTCTTACAGGTGTTATGACTGCTGCCTGTGTGATAACAGTATTCTGCACAAGCCTTTCAAGTGTCCATCTACTGCCTCCATAATTAACATAGATACTCCATCTTGAAACCTATGATTACAATCCCAGTGTCTGCTTGAAATTAGCAATCTAACAGCTGTTACGGGGACTCCCTTTTCTCTGTTCACGTTGTGAAATTGCGGAAGCAAACATAATATTACTTCTTAAAATAAAGCACTACTCAGCATCTAGCTGGCTCTGTACTTGCTCATGACAGCATACTCATCACTCTCGCTCTACTCACTCTTCTCAGATAGTCTTCTTCCCTCATATTTCAATACATCCTATTATTTCCAGTTTATACTCTCTCTTCTCATTCCTCCTCTCTTGCCTCCCTTTTTCATATCCCCTTGTTCATGCACTACCATCTACTAACAAAATTTTCTATTACCACAGACCAGATTAATAGCTGGGCTATAATTCTCCATTTTTCCACATCATTGTATATTTGTGAACCTTAGAGTATATACTGTGGCTCTGATTCTAGGTTGCATTAAGTACAAAATGTATACACTACTGATTAAATTATTTATAAATATACATACATCCTGTGAATTTGTTATACCTGACCCTAGACTGTATTGCTCATCAGCAAACCCTATATTTGTTTTACTTGATCCCAAACTATTGTATATCTTATGTACTCTGACAAACTTGGAGCCATTTTCCCTGTGCCTCCACTGAAACATGGTTGCTACTCAGTCAGACTATCCTTGTTGACAAAAAGGACAAATAAGTATATAAATAAATAAAATATATTTGTTTAGAAAAAATCATGCACTGCATGCTGAATTTGTTTCAGTTATCTGTAGGCTATGTTTGTAAATAATGTTTGCAAGCCATTGCATGGTTGATGACAATCTGAAACACATTATTGCAGTGGACATCAAATCGTTGAGAAGTTGTGGCATTTCTTTACATATACAGAATTAGTAAATATTTATTTCAAGTACTATTTCTTTTGCAATCCTATACTGTTCTCAGGGATACAGTTGCTTATCAATCCTGTATAGTATACATAAGGTAGGCAGTTCTACTGTAGAGTTAGCTACTGGGCATCCAATGTGGTACTTCTAGATATGACCTAGTCACCTTAAAACGTTCTTTTGTTCTCTTACCCAACCATCTATCACTTCAGCCAGTCTCACATCCCAACCAACACCAGTTGGACACCATGTTCAGCACAGAAGAGTGGAATCTGCTCTGTCTCTCATGACCAGCACATTTAATGACAAAAAATTCTGCCTCAAAAGCAGAGTTGCTTGAAGGGTTCAGTGACCAGCACATACAGATATAAAGTGTACAGTCCCCAAAGCAGATGTCAGTAAACGAGTAGTTAAATGTTTTTCCAAATTTAAATGTAATCCAATAGCTAGATGTTTAACATTAGCTTAATGCTTTCCACAACCAATAATTACAGTAACAAGCTATTTAGAACGTAATGCGGTTGTCATAAATAAGTTTTCCAATTTTAAATGTAGTAAAACAGCTAGGTGTTTAACTTAAGTACCCACTCATGAACTAAGTTAGACTGAAAAAAATCTGTTTGCATACTAACTAGTAATCACTGGAGTCTTTTTTTCCCTTAGCTTAATTTACCTTGCATATGGTTGGTTGCTTTCTTTGTGCAGCTTTAAGATTTCAAAGTTTTGTAAAAACACTTGAATTTTTTCTAAGATGATGCAATAGTCAGGAGGAAAGCTCTTACGAATTAAAGAAATTTTCTTTGAACCATAACTAATGTTACTTGTCCTCTCCCCTTACTTAAAACACTATTTTTCATGAGTGTTCTGCAAGTGCTTTCTAGATTTTTTTATATAGGTAATGTCATGTGTGATTTTAGTAGATTTAAATAACCTATACATTTCATGTACTCATGCCATCCATGGTCCCACAGTGCATGGGTTATTGGAAGGTCTACTGTATTGTATAACAGCAGCCCAATGGATAAACAACTTTAGAAAGGTCATCTACAGAACAGGCAAGGACTCTAGAACTTGAAACTATTACATCAGTTGTAGGCAAAAATGACAGAGGAACCAGACATATAACCATGAAATACACAGAAGTAGAAAGGTCACTATAAAGCTTTGGAATCAAGCATTTCTCTGATGAAATGCACTTTCAATGTGGGGATCCTTGCAGAGTGCATGGGCATAGCTAACACCAATAACATCAAAACAACAAATATGGATGGTCTGTTTTGTAAAAGACTGCTTGACAGTGATGGACAAAACAATGCTTTATTGAATCTAAAAAGGTACTGTTTTTATGGGGCAAAGCCTCCATACGTCATATAGGGGATTATGCCTCATGCACCCCATACTCATTATATGTAACTCTGACATCAACAAATATCAGAAAACAAATGGAAAGTAAAACAGAACAGCAACCTTCTTCAGTGTCATTCTATCTGTCAATCTCAACTAAAAGATCTTTACCTAAACGGTCGCAAAAAACAGAAATGACTCCACAAAACAATATGGTACTTGCACCACAAAAGCACAAGACAATATGTGTGCATGGTCTTTCATACACTAACATAATCAGCCATGTAGTTACCACCAAAGACAATTGTAAAACAGTACTGTCTCCAAAATTAATGCACTGCCCATACTTTTTACAGATTTTAGTAGTGTCTTACAAATACTGAATCTCAGTTGTAATAGTCTCTCAGACAGCAAAATGAAATATGTCTTAAAATACTACAGTTTCAAATAATCTAAATGTGTCCATCCCCACCATTCTTTTCTTTGAAATCCTCAGATAACATTTTTCAACTATTAGGTGAATGCTATTGCCTGTCTCCAGATAAAACACTGCTAGCCAGAATTCTCCAGTGTAACCTTAGAAGTCAAATCTCCATGCAGTTAAAATGACCCCCATATACCATGGCAATAAAAGAACTTTCTAAAAAACTTTCCTTAGCATGGAAAGGTATTACATGACCATGTAAATAGCAATCATCTAATAACACAACTACAGGGGTTATTTAACTGTATTATCACTACGGTCATTCTACAGAATACAGTGATTTGTGTAAATATTCATGTAAAACCAGATCTATGGTAGTTATTAAACTGTAAATACTGGTTATAATGTAAACTGAAAGCAAAAGTTGGTTTCAAATGTAACATGGAAGGTAATCGGTTTTGTAACGTGTTTTGAAAAGTACCTCTTAGCCCAAGTCATGGCTGAAAATGATCTTTAGACCAGTTCACCTACTCAGTTAACAAGCTCAAATTAATTAGTTAGTTAATAAATAAATATACAAACACAAAGTTTCCAGACTGACAAGAGACAATGGAAATAACCTTTGGTGCAGCTTTTTTTATGAGTGTAGTAAATTAGTGATAATAGTATGATGTTAATAGCAACAGTGGCTAAAACTGTAATCATTCACCTCCTGCAGTTTGCTGACTTAGCTGCATGTTGCTGCTCATACAACGTGTAGCTCTAGAAACTACAAACATGGAACAAGGTTAAGCAGTGATATTCTCTGAGTAGAAAGCTTTGACATACGTAAAGCTAATAAAATGAAAACATAGGTTCATTGTTCCATAGGCAAAAGGCAAAAAGCATTCTGAAGAGAAATCAGATTCAGCTTTGAAAAACATAATACATAGATCCAAACTAACTTATATTTTTATAATTATACAAATTGTCGGTTCTCAACCAGTGATTTTCAGACTTTAATCACAGTTACAATTTAGCAATTAGGTTTAATAAAATATTCCACTCTGCTCATTTGGCACAGCTTTAAAATGATATTTTATTAAATAAATGACAGAGTTTTGTGGAATATTCCATTTCACTCACAAGTATTAAAATGCCCATCACTAAATAATGCTTTTTTTTAATTTCTACCTGTATAACAATAGTAACGTCTAGTAAGATACTGCACTTCTTTATTTATGTGTTTCTGTGAGTCATTAATTAAATGCTATTGCCATTACTTTCCCCTAGAAGAGGGTTATTATTTTGCATATTTTAAATCATTAGGCACTATCACTTAATTATGGTTACCTATTATATTCTCGAAAGCTGACAATGTCGAATCCGACATTGTCGACATGAGAATAGCGAAAGTGCAGAACGTCGAATGGGTAAATAGAAATCTCTGAAATGGGAGATTTCCATTTACTTCAATGTAGTGTGGTCTCAGAGTTGGTATATTTAAGTAACAGGGGGTGTGGGGGTACAGGGGGGCTTGGCCCCCTGCCTACACCCTTTAGATTTTCTTTTTTTTTCTTTATTTTTTGTGAACATTCAAAATTTTAACGGTTCGATCATTAAAGGTCGACCTTTAGTGATTCGAACCATTAAACTTTCGATGTTCTAATACAGACCCCTTAATTATATCTACATTTTATATCATAATGTTAATTTTAAATTATAAGCATTTTTTTCAATGATCCTTATGCTCATTTGTCTTCTTTGTGGCACTTATTACAGCATCACACTGTACCATCAGAACGTAGTTATGATTTTACGATATGGTTATAATTTAGCAGAATGACTGAATGAGCAAAAGCCTGCTTGTGGCCGTTTGTCAATACTGTGGAGAACAATATATAGCGGGCATACAAACTGCATACTAGTTGAGTTGCAGTTAAACAATACAGTTTGAAAAGCTCACAATAGTGAAATTTGTTTTTATAAATAGTCTGGAATACTGGAAAGAAAGATTTTATATCTAAATAGAATGATCTCCAGTACAATATACAATCTATTTCAAAATATTTATCAGTATTAACAGAACAGAGTTGCAGATATGTACACTAAATCTGAAATTTACATCATTTTCCTCTGAAATTATTTTCCATGCACAGTAACACTTATTTAAGAAAAAATGCTTTTTAATGTTAACAATGTTTCATTTCATAAACACATTTTCTATGAAACAGAACATGTGTGAATAGCTTCATTTCTGACTTAAGGAGTGAGAAGTAAGGGGAAAAAACTGTAACAATTTAAAATAATGATCTTCTTTCACTTGCTGTGAATGTAAATTGAAAATCTTGCAGAGACTAAGAAAGTACACTGAAAAATCTTTGAAACCTTCAAACGGTAAGAAATTGCATTTATGTCTTGCAGAGTATGACTGTGTCTTGTTATTGCTCAGTCACAGTGTAGCATGCCAGCAGCTGTGCAGTGTTACTCCTTCATTGTACAAGTGTGGCATGTACAAACTGTGTATGAACTTGATGCAAAAATCAACTTATTAAGTCAAAGCCTCACCATTTAGAGAGATAACAGTTGACTACCATGAAGGAAGAAAGCTCAGCATAGTAATGGAAGGAGGGGGAGATACTGATTATGAAATATAAAGGAAGGAAGGGAGGAAAAGGACTAGCCAAAAATGATACTGTATTTGTTTAGCAGGCATCAATGTATACTTCTGACATTGTAAGTTGATTTGATACTCCCAGTAGAGAAATATATTGCTTCATCAACAGCACAAGCTACTGACTGCCAGCTGCCTTTTTTTTTTGCAGACAAGCTTTGAGAGAGGGAAAACTTGTTGTCCAATCCAAATCAACTGCAGCAGAAGAAAATAACAAGGTGGTTCAGTGGTGATATCTCTGCCTCACAACTTGATGATCCTGGGTTATCTCCTTGCAGATATCTGGTCACTGTGTGCAGAATGTGCATAAACTTTGGAGGAAGGTTCCTTCTTTTTTCTCCATATACTCCACTTTCTTTCCTTCCTCAACTGAAAAGCATGATTGGCTGCAATAAAACTATCGATACAGCCTGGTTTTGTGACGCAGGGTGAATTCCTGACTGCAACCCAGGTAACTCGGGTTCATTTAGTAGTCCCAACACTGAAGGATCCATGCAGGGAGGGGGAAAAGTGAAGGGGGCCTGACCTGTTCACCTAATATGGGCTGTGGGGAGGGGTTGCATACACTCAGGGCATACAAGGAGGCAAGATATTACCAGGGGGGACCAGACACCAGAAAACATCACTCATGCTTTGAGAGGAGTGGAGGGAATACCCTTACAGAAGACATTCTCCATGGTCAGCCTATTGCATGACCCTCTCTGGCACTTTGCAAAGTACATGCAGGAGGCAGTGCTTCTAAAACAACAAAAACCTCTAATCACTCACTGATAGCTGGCCCCTCAAAGGTGACCTTTACTGCAATGATGGGAATGAATAGGCTGGCTGATCAAGAATAGAACCTGTGGGAAAAGAGAAACAAATTTTCATACATAGCATTTACCCTTACTGTTGTAGCCCAGGTTGTGGCTGAAAATGGTCCACAGTCTAGCCCACTTGCAGAGTTAACAAATAAACAAATGAGATAAACATTTAAACATAGTCAAGTTATAGACTTCATTTAAATAAGCACTTAGCAGGTTTACTAAAGCTACGCATAGCATTTTTAAAACCAGTGTGCTAGGACCCATTTCATGACAAAGCACAAAGAACGCACTCAAACTTTTAGGCTAAAGGTGATTTTGTACAGAAACAGGAAAACAGACTTTTGAAACTGAAATCAAATTAAATCTGACTCAATTACATTTCTCTAAGTAATGAGATGTTGACATCACGGAGTAAAGTAATGAAATATTAGGAGTTTGTTCTTCAAAACTCCTTTTTATATAAACAATTTTGCATAAAATTGCAGCAGAGAAGTAAGAAAAAAAGCCAATGTAAACATTTCTGTTATGGTCGCAAGTCTGCTTTCATGTTTCAGTATTGGACCATAAATAGTATATGCGAGTTACATACAACTGACTTTTCTAACATGCATTTAGCAAATTTATTTAGTTGAAATTCATTAGGATACAGTGCAACTTAAATATTTCAAAACTGTAGAACATTGGAGGGGGGGGTTTGGAAATGTTCACCTTACTCTCAAGTTTGTACTATTTTAGAGTTAATAAATTTAGAGAGCTGGAGGTGGCAGGTATATCTCCCTTCAATGGTGGTAGGGAGCGCAGCGGAGTTTCATTCCCCTAAAAATGCTTTTGTATGTGTCATTTGTGAATGTCAATGTTTTTCTTTACTGAATTTACTTTTGTGATGTTTTCTGCTGCGATCATAGGAAAGTACAGTTGTGCGAGTAAATTTACCATAACAGTAAATATTTATATGATCAATGCTGCAGTAGCCTTGGCTATATGGGGTTACTTTTTGCACAGGACATAACAGCTGGTCAGCTTCTAAAGCTTCAGGGTACCTTCCACTCACCAAACAGCCAGTCAACCCAAGTGGAACTGACTAAAAAGACAGGTTTGGGCACCAAGCCCTTCAAAGCTTTCTTGCCAACTGACTGTGGGAGGCTGAGCCCTGAAAGGACAATGCTTGGAATAACAAACAATAAATGTCCACAACTTAACATAAACAACACACCAAAAAAAGAGGGGATGAAGAGAGTGGCTACTGCAACAGTGATCAATCACACATCTACTGTTATGGTAAGTTTACTTACACAACTGTACTATATTCATTATACTGATCACTGCTGCAGTAGCATCAATTACATCAGGAGAATACCCTAGCTAACTTCATTTGGGAAGTAGAAGGAAAAGAGTACAGGAGCCTCTGGAAAATGGTCCAAGCAAAGCCTGGTCTAAACCTAGACAAGAAATCAAGCTTATAGCACTCTGTAAAAGTATGTACAAAGGACCAAGTTGCAGCTTCTAGAACAATACTAGAAACCAACCCTTTCTAAAAAGCCAGATGAAGCCAAGTAGCTGGTAAAGTTGGCCTTGACCATGCTTGGAAAGATTTTGTTGTGGTGAGTATAACAAAAGGCAATAGAATTATACAGCCATTTGGAAATGGTCTGCTTTGACACAGGTTGTCTGCTCTTCTTACCTTCACAAGAAATGCAAACAACTGATCCAAAGATCTGAAAGATTTAGTTCTGTCACGATAGGACATGAGTTTGTCTGTGGATATCCAGGGTATGCACTATTCATTTTCTCTCATTTTTTGGTTCAGGAAAGAAAAGGGGGAGATGGATAGTTTGGCTTTACAAAAAACTCACAAACAAACAATAAACAGATAAAAACAAATAAATAAAATAAATCATAAACAAACAAGCAAACTCAGATTCCACATTAGGCATAAAAGGAGGATTATTTCTCAAAGAAACCTTGTCTCTGTGGAAAGTGAGATAGGGTTGACTCAAATTAAGAGCTTGCAACTCAGGTGTCCTTATAGAAGTCAGAGTGAACAGTAAAAGTGTTATCCATGTTATGAACCTCAAGTCAGACAGATTAGCTGGTTCAAATGGAGAAACTGCTAGTTTTACTAACATAAAATTAGAATCCCAATGAGGGACCACAGGTTTTCTTGGAGGCCTCTTATGTAAAAACCCTATTGAAAACATTTTGACTTGAGAATGCATTGAAAGGGGAGGACCCGTGGACAGACACACTGAAATGGCCAACAAATTAACCTTGCTGGAAGAGTAAGAAAGGTCATAGGATAGTAACTCACACAACTATTGTAAAACCAGAGAACAACTAGCCCCGAATGGATGCTGATTATGTTGTTGGCACCAACTGGAAAACCTTTTCCATATACTAATGTATGATTTTCTAGTAGCAGTCTTCCTAGCCTACATTAATACTTTCTGCACATTCTCAGTAAGCAGGTGCCTAAAGGGAATTAAGACTCTATGATTCTGGCAGGCAACTGAAGTTGATTGGGGTCTGAGTGTATCCAATACCCTTGTTCTTGTGTGAGTAGATCCTGTGAAGATGCCTGTGATAATTGCCCCTAGCCATTTCCAAAAGAAGGGAGAACCACGGTTGCCTGGGCCAGAAGGAAGTCACCACAGTGATCTTGAGGGATTCCTTCTAAATCTTCAGAAGTACCCTGGATATCAGTGGAAAGGATGGAAAAGCATATAGGAACATCTTTTTTCCAGACCTTCTTGCTTGGAATCCTGGAGCAGAATCCTGCCAGTTGATAACTGAGAGAGGAGGCAAACAGGTCTACTTGAGGACCTCCCTACAGTTGGACGAAATCTTGGACGAGTCCAATCTAACTTCCATTAATGAAGGCCTGCCCTTGTCCTGCTTAGCTTGTCTGCAACACAGTTTTGCTCTGATGGAATGCAGGATGCCTGTAGAGTGAGATTGTGCTGTGAAGCTATATCCCAAGCTAACATGGCTAGTATGCAGAGGGGGTATAACCCTGTTACTCATTGTTTGATGTACTACACGACTGTGGCATTGTCTGTAATGAGTTGAAGAGGTCCAGGGAACAAATATGATTCAGAGAATTCAGTGCCTTAATCACTGCAAACATCTGTTTTATAATTATGTGCTTGCATCTGTCCTTGGTATCCCACACACTTTGCACTTTTAACCCTCATGAAACTGCTTCTCTAGCAAAGTCTGAGGCACCTGTGATGACTGACGTGGAACGGGGGGAGGGGATAACCACATTTAAGACAATCTTCTGTCTCCACCAAGTAATTTCTCTTCTGACAAACCCTGCACTGTGATTTGAAAAGGAGGAGGATGTTGGTGCTGGGGCCTAAGAGACTTCAGACACCATTGTATCTTTCTCATGTGGGACTTGTCAGGGGTATTTTGAGAACCATAGATGCCATGAGATCCAAAATCCTGAGGCATTCCATCAAAGTGACTGAAGTCTGGCTGAAAAAAATTAAAAACAGATCTAGATATAGATATAGATCTATTTAAAGACTTTTGAATGTTCACTTGGAATCCAAGTTTGTGTTAAGAGATCTCTCACCGAAGTGAGAGATTCTTGACACTTTGAAAAGGATTCTGCAAAGATAAACAAGTCATCTAAATATGAAAAAGTGTGGATACCCTGTACCCTGCAATGAGCTAAAACAGAAGCTAGACACTCTGTGAAATCTCTTGGTGTAGTGGATAATCCAAAAGGTAACGGAGGGAACAAATAATGTGATCCAGACACACAAACCCTCAAGCAACATCTGAGGTCTGGATGAATAGGGATGATAAGCATCTTTTAAGTCTAGTATTACTAGAAAACCTGAAAGAGGAAGAAGAGCTAACAGGTTGAGAAGTGATGTCATTTTGAACTTGGGCACTGTCACAAACAGGTTTAGAAAAGAAAGATCCAGAACTGGTCTCCAAGCATTTTCTTTCTTTGTCACTAAGAACAGATTTGAATAAAAACCCTTCACTGCCTGAAAAGGAGGAATTGCTTCTGTCACTCATTAGAACAGCATGTGATGAAGAATCTGTGGAAACAAGAGAGTCTGATCTGGAGGACGACCACCTGGAAAGGAAGAATTTCCTCCCACTGCCATCTTTAACCTTAATGAATGATCTTCAGAACCCATTTGTCTGAAACTGTCTGCTGCCAAAGAGAAAAATGGAGATGCAGTCTTTTTGGATGGGAAAAGGGGATGCTTGGGGGTCCCTTAAATAGTAATTCTGACTTGTTGGACCATCCCTTAGTTTTCACAGGTTCCAGAATTCTTTTTGCAACCCCTTGCCATTTCTTCTATTTACCTGCATTTTGTTGAGACTGTTTATTCTGTTTTTTTGCCAAAACTGGATGAGAGATTAGAGAATCCCTTAGTAAATTTGAAAAAGGAGGCCTGAAAAATCTTAAGAAATTCCCTGTATCAACTTATCCTTTCATCATACTTTTTGATCACCTCTATAACAGAAGGGCCAAAAATTAAATATCTATCCAAAGGTGAATTTAAAATCACATTTTTAATATGATCTGGGAGGTTCTGAGAATACAGCCAAGCAAATATCCTTAAAACAGTACCACTGGTTATGGAAGAAGTATCAACTGGGTTATACACACACTTGCAAACAATGAGTAGTGATTTGTACAACAGAAGTAGCTACATTATTTAAAGATTTTCCTCACAAGAAGAGACTGCACACAAAACATTCTTCATATCTTCACAATTAGTTGTAACAAACTTTAACACATGAGCCTGACAATTCAAAATTCTGAAAATCAAAACTACAGAAGCATACTTGTTTTTCACATACTTATCAATAATCTTCCCATCCTTGTCAGAAAGAGTTGACTGGAATTAACTAAATGTTTAGCAGCAGTAGGATTAACAAAAGCTATAGCTGCTGGGTCAGGTTTGGGAAGAACATATAAAACTTAAAAGAGTGAGTCATTTTATACATTCTATCTGCCTTTGAGGGGCAGCTGGCTGACTATCAGAAAAATTGCAGGTAGTAACACATGCATCCTCCAAAGCTGAGAGAACTGGGGCATGCTATTTTCTGAAGGACAGAGAACCCTCAGTGTTCTCCCACTGAAAACACTGGCACATTCTGGAAATAGCCTTAGAGAAAGAGAAACCCCCCAGAGTGAGAATCAGAAATTGAGCTCACTTCTGTGTCTGAATTAGAAATCTTAAGAGAAAACCCTGTATTTGTCCCTTCATCTTCCATGTTAAACTTCTTCAGGAAAAGAGGTATCCCTCCTTCTTTTACCAGAAAGTACTTTATAAGAAGGATCAATAGCCTGAATTAAACTGAGTCAGTCCCAGTAATTTACTCCTCTCTAAGGAAATTTGAGGAAGAATAGATGCGTTCTTAGTTTTCCTTTTCTTTGTGACAGGAAAAATGGGATCAACAGGGTTATTAATGGCGGCAGCAGCAGCATCCCTGGGGATGAGCACAACATTCTGACAAAACAGGAAAGACTTCCCTATTCCATCTCCCAGGACTAAGGAGATCCTTTACTTACTGAGAAGACCTCAACAGCAGCAGAGGATATGGCTATAACTCGTGGTCTGTTGTAACCTCAGGGGTGTTATCCACTTGGAGAGAGAGATATCTGGCAGGGTCTGAACAGTGGTAGTATCAGACCTTGACTTTTTAACCTTTTTCCAAAGTGGTGGCTATAACTCAGAGTGGGTGATTTAAGCCATGGTAGCCTGGACCAACAACTTATGACATTGGTTCTTAAGATAAATGGAAACGGAATACACACAGCTGCGAAGAGTCTTCATCACAAATGCCTGACAAACAGAACACTGACTATGGTCATGAGAAGAGCCTAGACAAAACAAACCCTTTTCGGGATGATCTTTATTGGAAATCTGCCTCCCACACTGACATTTCCCTTTCCTGGATGACATGAACTCTCAAAATGCACTATAAAAGAAAAGAAAAGAAACCCCAATGGGTTTCCCATCTGCAAAAGGCTAGATATAACCAGCACAGTTAAGGGCATTCAGACCAACATACAACTAAGGAGTTCAGACTGGTGCAAAAAGACTTTGGTATACTGACCAGATATAGGGCTATCCTTGGCAAGATATCCCACAGGTTACAAATGCTGCAACAGTGATACAGAAGGACATTAGTGGTTACATCATATAACATAATGCTGGGCTACACTATATGATGTCACTGATATATGATTGGTCATGTCATGATCTGCACATACCTCTCAACTGGCCAGATTTTCACAGAACGTCTAGATGTTTGCATCATATTTTTGGTCTGCTCCTCATAATTTTTTTTTTTTTTTTTTTTTTTTGGTTTTCTTTTCAAACATTCAGGATTGGAGTCAAAACACGACAGACATTTAAGTTTCAGATGTCATGCCCTACACAAAATTCATGGTGATGCAAAACTTATTTTAATCGACTTGCAATATTTAAAAACTGAATTTATTTTGGGGCCTTTTTCTGTCCTCCCATTATTTACAGCTTTGTTCAGATTTCTTAAGGTGAGAGGTTGAGAGGTATGGACCTGAATACAGCATTACATGAAATAAATGCCCATCTTAAACCCTGAACCATGTCATATGTTAAGGCAACATGTTTTCAACAGGTCAACGATAGACCTAACATCTGTTTCACCTGTCAGCTGTGTGTGATATACACATCAAAACAGATATCATGTTTCCCACATGAAACAAATTTTGGAGAGTCATTCAAAATGCATATAATTCCATTTTGCAGTGTGCAGTACCAAAGGATAACATGTATAGTAATCCAAATTCACATCCATCTATCAATTGCAATGTTATTACCCCTTTGTTATTTTACATGTATACCAGCTGTAAGTGTCTGACTTTATGTCATCTTCATCTAATTATTTTATAATGTATTTGTGGATAGCTGTGCATTTTTGCAAAATCTGTTACATACAAGTAAGTATAGCTATGCTACATGCACCTTATACATAGTAATCAATTTAAATACTATCAGACTCCAGTATCAGATAAGTCACAACACTATTCCAGTAAAGATGGCACTTCTGTGTGCACACACTCTGTAGCCGGTGTTACACATTAATTATTCATGAGCTTCAATTACATTGAAAGTTACATAATCTCATTATACTATCTTGGGGCAGGCAAACAGCTTTGTGCTGCATTCTACAAACCTCTAATGTGACATTTATGACATTTCACAGAGAGCCTCAAAAGGGAATTTACAGCTGGTATGCAATGCAAAACTACACAAATTGGATATCATATGAAATGTAGTGTTTCCATTAGTAGTGAAAGTCATATCATCAGCGTATTATTTTGTTCTGGAGTGGTGCTGATGTTGAAGACTATCAATTTGTTAACAAAACATGCAGATATCTGCAGCAATTGTTACCTTGATATCTGTTATCATAATGCTTGAGTGATTCATGGGCAATATTGTAGGATGATTTGGAAACCTTGATTATACTGTCCTTGCAAAAGAAATAAACAATGGAGAGGGACCTAGCAAAATGAGGTGCATGTGCACTGTTGACTTGATGATCCCAGCATGAGAAGGTTTACAGACTCGAGTACTGGGGAAGTAGGCTACAGAAGCATCTCTCTTTGGTTTCATTTAGTGCCACCATAGTTAATGTGCTGTATTCAGCTAATGACGTCCTCCATTTCTGTACCTTTTTATTTATTTATTTATTACAGTAGTATATGTTGGATACGGTTCTGTCCATTTGAATCGCCTCTGCAGTACCTAAACCTACATTTGCTTTTTACGTGGAGTATCTGCACCCTGTGTTACATGTAGAATTCAATGTGTGCCTTATATAACATTTTTAAATGTGCTGCACCTTTGCCTATGTGTACTGCCTTTTCTGTGTTTGATGAGTGAACTATGACAGTCACATACAGACACAAGAGAAGGTCATTGTGCCCTTTTATATTTAAAGTGTATTACTACAGATATGTACATCTCTCTTTGCATGCCTTGTGTAGTCTATGAATACAACTGAAACATATAAAAATGTATACCATTGACACCTCTTTGGTAAAGGGATCATTATCATGTTGCCTAGTGCTACCTATGATTATACAAGTAAGTGTCCCTGGTGTTGTATCAACTACTATCTATAACCCCCAGATGCGAGATTTTTATTTTTGTTTCCCTGCCATATCCTGGAAGATCAGTAAAATAAATAACAATGGGCATGTTTACTTTTTTCTGGGAACACATGTTTTGCAGTGTAGCCTGTCATGGGTAACCTGTACTTGATGCCATGACCATGAAGTTATACATATTAACAAGGTCTTGTTTGCTCATATGTTTTACACTAATGGTAATCCTTTCTTGATGACATCTGATGTAGACTGTGTATGCATACTGTGATGTCTGGTTAATATCCCATCGGACTGCCACCAATAATGTGACGTCTGGTTAATATCTCACTGGACTGCCACCAAAATATGACGTCCCCACTTAAAACCCGGGTCAGTAATTAAGGAACCGCAATCCTCACCACTGACACCAGTGTGGGAGCATCATGGAAATACAAGAGTATAAAAATCCACAATTTCCCTTCACAGTACAATAGGAACATGCTCTATTTCCTGGGACTGGACTATATACCTAAAGACTTGGAATAAAGAAAGAATATCAACCAAATTCAGTCACAAAACTACTTGCATTTTCAGATGTATTGGTAAAATGCTTTTCTAATGATCTCTATTTACATCGGGGAGCCTTCTGTGCTGTTGTGCAGTTTGTGGCCTGGGCTGATATATGCTTCTCCACTAAAGTAATAACTGTTTAGAACACCTGGTTTAGAAAGTGTGGTTATCAGTACATGTTTTACTATTGCAATGAAAAGCTTAACATACTTCAGAGGTTCTGTTTGCACCTCTGGGTAAAGAAGATGGTCTTTACAATAGATAAGTGAAAATATTCATTGGTGGTGGTGCTGCGGTAGCGTTGTCGCCTCACAGTAAGATGTTGTCCTGTTCGATTCTCAGCTAGAGCGTCTTGTGTGTGGAGACATGCGTGAATGGGCGTACCTTCGTTGAAGGCTGTGCATCAGAGCTGGCAACTCAGCACGTAAAAATCTGCTGCCATTCATTAGCGGACCGGAGTTCCGCTGTGGCGACCCCTAACCGGGAAAAGCCGAAAGACACATACATAGTGAAAATATTCATCTATAATCAAATAACCTAAATTATTGCAAAATGTTGGACTTTGCAGAAGACAAATGGAACTCTACACATACCACTAAAGATTTTGAAAGCAACATTTGTATTATTAAAAAACAGTGACTATAAGTTGTTAAAATTAAAATAGTCTCTGAAATACACACAGCTTTTCTTTCTTCCATCTACAGGGCATTTATTAATACATGTGCTTTTATCATAGATTTCACACTACAGACCCTAGATCCTATCCTTTATTTATTAAAAAAAAGTAAAATCATCCTATGAATTGTATAGTTAACCTGTCTTTGATGATGTTAGGAAAAATATGTAATGCATTTATTGATTTTATTAGAAGTTGGATAAGTCTCATTATGTACAATTATCTGTGTTTAACACTGATCCAAGAGAACTAGGAGGTTAGGTATCATACTGTCTACTGAGAACCAATTTGCTGAAGCTCATTTGATTGAGGCTGACAGAAAGAATAGGTAACTCATCTAAATTTTTATAACTTCCCTTGAGGTTTTCTAACTTGGTGTTAAAGTTAGTTTTTCACTGGGTGGTAAAGGGGATATAGACCACCCTTTATAGAGAATGTCCAATTGATTTTTCTGGCTTGAATAAATGAACTTTGAGGACCCAGTCTTTAATACTCAAAGTGTTGTATATGGCACAGGCTGTGGGACACAAATGCAGACCTGCAAGTAAGCCGTTTGTTTACAGTTCAGTATTTTATTATTCATTTAGGTCTGCTGGCCACATTAGTCCCACAAGGCTTAAGTCCTACCTACTTTCAATTGAAACCTGAGGTGGCATTCATGCTGACTAGGAGTAATTTTTCCAGGACACAAGGGAAATTACTCAACTCTTTTTTTTCTGCATTTGTGCCATGGGATTTCTGCAACCAGCTCAGGCATATAGGATGCCTGGTTCAATGTCTAATCTAAAGGGCAGTACCTTAGGCGTGCAGCATCCCCTTTTGGTACATACAAGAGTCAGACAGTACTGGAACATAAATACAACCACCTGGTCTGCAGCTCTATTACCCATAGTCTTCTGCTCTTCTTGGCATTAAAGGTGAATATGCAATCTACTGAGCTACTTACTGACATTTAAACGACTAAATTATAATAACATCATCCTCAGTAAATACAATTACCTAAATATCCACTATTATAACATTTCTTGTTGAGCAAAAAAAAATATTTCTGTACAGATGAAGGAAAGAACTTCAGGTGAAATCCTTTTTAGGAAAGGAAACAAAAACCAGTATGTCAGTTTCAATGAAATATATTACTCTGTAATTGCAAATGTGCAATTTAAAAATAAATGCAATTAACCAGCTAAAAGCATGCTAGAAAAATGTATGTCACCATTAATGCAATAAACACAGAGGTATTTTATCACAGAGCAGATTATGTTTCTAATCCAACAAGCTGTTCAGTAGGAAATAAACAGACTGCGGTGTCATTTTCTAAATCAAGAGCTCTATGCATTGTGGACCTAAGAACAGCCTCAACCTGTAGTGCTGCTTTTTAATGCATACATAAGATAAGAACAAAATGTGCCCATTTGTTTTTGACAAATACTAATTGTGCATTGCAACAATATTCAACACACTATAGTAGCCATTTTCTGAAGATAAAAATAACTTTAAATGCTTAAAATGAATTAGTATCTTGGTTTACTTGTGTGGTTGCTCCATCTGCAACAATATTGGTTAAGAACATATAGTCAAGAAAATAAGGCAATTAAAGGCAGTGACAAAGCAGAAATGAAGACAATAAATCCAATATGCATTGTTGCAATAAAATGAAAACCACACACATGCACATTCATGGGAGATAGTTACTTTTAACGGGATAGGGTACTTATGTATTATCGCAACCAGAGGGGGGGGGGGGGGCAACACTGCTGCTTCACAACCAACCACTACATTTTTCCTGACATACGGCTCGGGTCCGTCTCAACTTCCGATTTGCAGGACAGTGCAAAAAGGCATGCAGGTTATATCGTAAACTGGCCCAAATCATGACGACTCGTTTCTCAATAATGTTATAATTGTCAGGAATTATCGGGAAAACTGGAAGCTGGTTGCAAGAGAATTGCAAACATCTGGTATGTATATAACCGTAATCATGACAGCATTAGCTGACAAAGAACGTTCAATGGACAGCCTTGCCAAGAAGCGGCATGCTGCCAGTAAAGAGCAAGAAGAAACAGTATGTTTTCTTACTTTGTGATGATAGCCCTCCAGAAAACAACCTGGTTTGGTAAAGAAAACACACTGTTTTCCATTTCAACCACATCAATGAACAGATTTAGTGATCAGGAAGCAAGCCGTATTATCGCAAAAATCTGGTTGCGATAATACGTAAGTACCCTTTTAACATATAATATTAATATACACAGAACTAGCATAAATGGAATTTTCTGAGAATTGTTAGTGCAAGTTCTGGAACGAGTCTGAATGAGCAAAAATGGGGGCTTGCATATATTAAGTTCAAAATGGACTTTTCTCAGAGTATTCTCTTTTCTCTGAGGCATGGTGATCTCGAAGTTGGCATATACAAGTTTGAGAAGTTTGGGGGGGGTTGTCTCCCTGCAGAAAATTACCTTAAAGGAGAACAGCAGTGTTTGACTATCAGTGTTCTCTTGCATATTAATATGTATTTTTTTTTTTATTTCAGGGCTAGTACTTGTACATGATGAAATTACAATATGGAGCCAGGAATATTGTGCAGGGAAGTAAATGAGATGTGCACATTAAGTCATTTTTAAACATTAAATTGTATGTGATCAAACTTATTAGAAGAGATATCTTTAAATGGATCTACTTCACAAGTTTGAATTTCAAAACTTCGAAAAGCAAATGATCGAGACTGTAACAGTGAAACTTCAAAATTGTAATAAGAAAAATAAAAAAAAAATTTAAACATTTTTGCAGGGGGCTAAAGAAATATATCAACTCCAAGATAGCACTACAGTGAGGAAAACAGTAAATTTCCTGTTCTGTGCTGTACAGTGATCTCCATTCAAAATGTTTGAAGTTTCAAAACTTCGATCTTATGGTCTCGACCATTTGCAGTTCAAAGTTTTGAAACTTTGAGCTTCTGAAGGGAATCCCTTTAAACAATAAATAAAATATTGTTTCACATTTGAATGGTGTGTTGAAATATGAAGGCATACATTTTTAGCAAAAATAATAATACATTTGCGTAATTATTAGCATTTCTGAACATAAGTAATGTAATAAAATTAAAAGTAATTTAGTAGTACTAAGTTACAAATTGATCATTATTTTAGCTTAATTGCATATTAATCATTACGTTTTTCAACTGTAATAGTGTTTCAAGGATTAAATAAGTATAAATCAGTTATAAATTAATCATTACTTTTTTCCAAATACTGCCCCCCCCCCCCCCCCTCCAAAAAATAAGAAACAATATCTTCAGGATCCTTTCCACATTACAAGCTGAAAAAGAAAAAAGGCAGAAAGACATTATAGGGAAAATAAATTAGTACAGATGTGAAAAAATAATTATGCTTTAATAGTGTATTATATACGTAACTTGCATTCTGAGACAATCCTATGTCTCACAATATTGGTGAAAAAGTTTGGCTCCATTTTTCTGAATCTATCGTACCACAGAAATATGCCCATATATGACGGTACTATAGCTGCAGCAGTCCCATTAATGTTTTAATTATTTTTTGGCCCTTGGCCAGTACACTTCCATACAATTGGTGTGCTCCATTCTTATGATCAACAAAATCTGAACCATGGTTCCCAGTCAGGTGTCTGTAGTTTGTCTGGAATATTATGACTCCACTGTATGCTGCCCACATGTCTGAATGTATAATAATACATTTGGGTAACACATATTTCTCAATTATGAACCGAAGGTTAGCTGAATCCCTCATTTCAAAGATTCAATGTTCATTTTTTCTCATTACTAGAGAGTCCAAAAACCCACTTGGCCTGCATTACTGTGCTCTTCCCTATATTATATATAGCCCATACCTCTCAACCTCTTAGCACAAAAAATTTGGACAAAGCCAACAACAATAGGGGGAACAAATTTTAAATATTGCTCTTATAAACTTAGAAAGTTGCTAGAATAAAAGGTCCTGCATTACTATGCATTTTCTGAAGGATGTAAAGTCTGAAACTCGAATGTCTGTCATTATTTAGTGAATTTAGTGAGAAAAAACACAAATTTCATGTGAAACAAACCAAACATATGTGGCAAAAATCTGGACTTTAAGTGAAAATCTGGACAGTTGAGAGGTATGATATAGCCACACGGCCAATGAACTTATCAGTCTGGATGACAGCATCATCCCATCAGATTCCACAAGTATTATTTAGGAGTCTCTTGCTTAATAGTTTTTGTATACACCAGTACATGTCTTTGCATGTACTGCGGTGGTGGTGCTGCAGTAGCGTTGTCACCTCACAGTAAGACGTTGTCCTGTTCGATTCTCAGCTAAAGCATCTTCTGCGTGGAGACATGCGTGAATGGGCGTACCTTCGTTGAAGGTTGTGCGGCAGGCCTGGCAAGTCAGTACGTAAAAATCTACTGAGTTCCGCTGTGGCGACCCCTAACCAGGAAAAGCCGAAAGATACAACAAGTACATGTCTTTGCATGCTTTTTTGCTGTCCTTCAGAGTTTCAGTACACTTTGTTATAGGAGTGACAATGCTCCATAAGCAAATAATTCTAAAAGTGTGTTTAATTGCAATTTTCTTCTTGAAAAGGTACTGCCATCTAGCATAGACTTTCTCCTCCTGCTGCTACTAAGAAAGTTCAGCATATATCCAAGGCTCCTGGCATACTTTAACACCATCCTTTCCCCACATTTTTCATAGTCCCTTTCCTTAGCAACTATGCCACTGTCTGTCACAAAGTGCAATAACTACAAAGTATCTTCAGTTACTTTCACAATATCTTCCAATCCCATACTCAATCCACAAGGCATGAATTAAACAATTGCTATTTGTATTGAAGGACAATAATGTTAAGATTCAAAATAAGTATTTTTCTTCTTCCCATCAAATTGCAATATACAGCTTAAAGCTTTCCACTGGAAAACTAACTTCAGTGAGATAATAACGAAGAAAAAAACTTCATCAAGATAGAAAAAAAAAGAAAAAAAAATTCTGTCAAAGTAAATATTTTACAGCATACTCAAGCATAAGTTCAGAAGAGAAACAGAACTATACATGGCTATAGATGAGAGAAAAAAATTATTTATTTTTTATCCTTTTATTTATTTTTTTATATTTTTATTGGAGTCCAGTTCTGCCACACAGGAACTCGTGCATGACAGGGTTCATAGGTTCATAGGTGAGTACTAGGCTAATGGTCCTTGAGCCAACACAAGCCTAGCCCAAGAATATTCCCAGTCGCCCTGTTGCCGGACGTTAGTTTCCTGTGCCCCTATTGAGCAAGGCTGTTGAAGTGATCCCTGGGGTGAATTTCCTGTTACCCATCCACTCGTGAAGATTTTTCGTGAAGAGGGCTAGTGAAGTGCTCTGCTTGACATGAATGGGGAGATTATTCCAGAGTATGGGAAGTCTTTGGGTTAGGAGCCTGTCCCTCCAGCAGGTTCTGTTTACTGTGGTGATGAGGTTGAGGTCTTTGGAGAATGTGGTGTGGAGGGATTGAGACTTTTTCAGATAAAGCATGTCTAGAAACACTGGGTCAGATATGGCTTTGTATGCTAAGCAGAGATCGCCTCTAAGTAGGTGATATGAGACAGAGTAAAGCCAGAGTTTTTTGAGTCTGTTTGTATAGGGCATGTGTTTGAGTCCTAGGATCCTTTTTGAAAACATTTGCAGCACCTCCAAGATATATATGCATACAGACAGACACACACACACACACACACACACACACACACACACACACACACACACACACACACACACACACACAATGGTTGCAGAAATGAAAAATCACTTGTAAACGTTTACCCTGCGACTAGCACGTTATGTGACTTTTGTATTCCTCATACGTTTCTTTAACTTTATGTAGATAAGTAGAAAATCCTAATAACTGAATAGCAATGTGTCATCTCTCTCTCAGCAGTATATGTGTATTTTAGAGGTTTAATGGTAAGAGCTGGATGCCTTTGTGGGCCATTTTAAGCCTAGCTAATTTCTCTTAAAGGTGAAAAATCAAACCCTGCACCTTTTGTCTGTAAGGTAAGCACCTTATGTGCTTGATACTTAGTATATGAGAAGAGAAGAACCTTAGAAGATTATAGATATAACTAGTTAAATTCACCAAACACAAACCCAATAAACGACAAAAACAACACAAGAGCAAGTCTTCTCGATAAAATTTACTGTCTTTCAAAACTTTACTTGAAGCGCTTTTCGTTTGCACTGAAGCAAACTTCTTCAGAAGTAAATACATTGAATCTGACTTAATTTAAAACACAAATAGAGTGACGTATTTAATACCCCACCCATGCAGCAACAATGTAACTTAAAGCTATAAGCAATTTAAAATGCTACAACATTAAAACCAAGGGAAGTAGCAACCAATAAAGCATTTTAACTCCGATATACTACTAATATCCAACAAGACATATAAAATATGTTGTAAATTTCAACATATACAAACAATGGTTGAACGTACCACTATAAAAAGTTATATAATACGTTATTACTGAATTTGTAGATCCTTAAGATAACAGGTGTACAGACACCAACATTTACTAATAAACATTTATCAACTGAACCAAAATTGGTGCCCCGTCTTACTACATTACAGAATTTACATGAAATGCTTTAGCAAACATACTGTAACCTATCGACTCAAATTTTTATTTTTCAAGACACAACTGATAGAGCACATGTCATTTAGTCCAGGAACCCTATAGGCATCTAGTCTTATCTGCCAAGCCAGTTCCAATTCTTCTAAATGGAGAGGAGTTGGGCCGCATCTTGTAGAAGGCACCACCTGATCTATTGCCATGCATAAAAACCCATGACCATGATGGGAATAAACATGTTTGGCCAGTGCGTTTTCCATCTTTCCTTTAGTGATTGCATATTGATGTTCATATACTCTATCTCGAAGCCTGCGTTCTGTTTTCCCAATATAATATGCAGGACACTGTTTGCATCTAGCAAGATAGACTATATTGGCAATTAAATTTGAATCTAACTTTATATTGTAAATTATTCACTGAAAATCTACTAGATGTAACCATGTATTTACAGTAGCTACAAGCCTCACATTTAAGCATTCCAGTCACCCGTGGGACAGGATGTACAGCTGATTCCAATATATTTTTTAAATTCTTGCCTTTCCTGAAAGTCGTATGTGGAGTGTCACCTAATTTATCCAATATGACTGGTGACATTCTAAATAAATCCCAATTTTTCTTTAAGATGTCAATTACCAAATAACTGTCACAGCTGAACGTTGTGATAAATTTGACATGGGTCACATTCCTTAAAGGATGACCTACCATCGTTATTGTAAATTTGCTCAACTTCTTGATCTAATACATTCAACATTGGAATGTTACTTTCACTGTGGACTTTAACACTTAATATTCGAGAATAAAACAAATTGATTCTCTTCGATCTAACTTCATCTGTCAAAGTGTCTATTAAATCTTCTGGGTAACCACGTCCCAAAAACATAGTTTTGAGCAGTTCACATTCAGCGATGAAATCGCTCAGTTGTGTGTTAATGCGTGCTGCCCTAACAAGTTGATCTTTAACGACTGAGCGTTTCTGATAGAAAGGATGGCTACTAGAAAAATGTAGAAAGTCATTTGAATATGTTGCCTTCCTATGAATACTGGCCTGAAAGCAATGTTGGGTCCTATTTTTAAGTCAAATGTATATATATATATATATATGGGTCTACTTCTAAAGACCGAACCAACGATTCCCCGACACAGAAATCACCGACGCCAGAAAACCGACAACACACAAACCCGACAACGCGAAACACCGAACACCATAACACCGACACACTACACGTAAACAACACAGTACACTACAACACATATCCACTAGCCCTAACCCAAACCCTAACCCTAAGGTCCGACACTACCGCACACTCTCCCTACCTGCACCCTAACCCTAACTCACTTACACACCCGAACCCCAAGCTCCGACACTACCGCACACTCCCTACCTGCACCCTAACCCTAACTCACTTACACACCCAACCCCAAGCTCCGACACTACGCACTCTCCCTACCTGCACCCTAACCCTAACTCACTTACACACCCCGAACCCCAAGCTCCGACACTACCGCACTCTCCCTACCTGCACCCTAACCCTAACTCACTTACACACCCAACCCCAAGCTCCGACACTACGCACACTCACCTATCACACACCCTAACCCTACATCCCTGAGTATTGCACACTTACCTGTCCGCTCCCTACTCCTAAATCCCTCACTATCGCATACTTACCAGGTCGCGCTTACACATTCCCCTTGTCGGTCTTCCGTCTGTCGGGATTCGAGCGTGTCGGTCAACTGCGTTGTCGGTCGTTTCGTGTCGGTGATTTCACTGTCGGCGAATCGGCGTTTCGGTCATTAGAAGTAGACCCATATATATATATATATATATATATATATATATATATATATATATATATGTATATAAAGCAGTAATGTGTAAAATGGCTGCAGTGTACTAGAAGGTGCACTTTTGGCTGAATATGTGAATGATCTGTTTTGCATATGGGTATGGGTTGCACTCTCTTTCGGACTGACTACCCTTTCATGGATGTTGTGCAACTGTGATATTGGCGTGTGTGTATATGTATGGGGATGTGGGGGCCTCACATGTAAAAGCATTTCTTGTTTTTGTTTTATTTGTTGAATTATGCATTTATATTAGTGGGGTTTACTGAGAAGTTTTGGTGTATATGAGGTGTGTTTTCAGCAGTGCTGGTTTGTTTTTCGATGAGGATGTATCATTCTCAACATTATTTTTATGTAAGTATGTTGTTAGATGACTTTGGCTTTGGTTTAGCAGTGCTGGAAAAGGTCTTGTCAGATATTTTTAACTTTTGATCATTGTGAATATGATTGTATGGGACATATTCAGCAAAAGATAGTGATATATACAATATATACATCAAGATCCCATTAAAAGTTGTATTAATTTCCACACACAAATGTTTCCAGAAAGGTATTTTAAAGAATCAAGGAGTAACTCATTTCCACACTCCTAAATAAAACTTATACAAACAAGTTATGCTCAGCTGCTAACAGTAACCAATGCCCATTCACACACTCTCCTACCGTGATATTGCATAAAATATTATGTGCTGAATGCACAAGCTAGAAGAGAGGTTTCTTAAACTGTTAGTAATAATTTGTTGGTGTCACTGAAATGGGGCAAGTAAATCCTGTGTTCTTTTAGGTAATACCATTTGCAAACAGAGAAATGATCAGTATATTTGTCTTTAAAGTGCTGTATACAAAAATTTAATCTCAGCATCTTTTTTCCTGAAAATCAAGCTCTGTAATTGTCTTTTCAAGGGCCAAGAACATACAAGTTAAGCTTACTTAGTAAAACTTTTAGTTATGTACTTACCATAACTTTAGATGTTTGGGATCCATCTCGCCTACATTGACTCGGCACGCTATACTATAGAGCGAAGTCTCTAATTGGCTGAGCTATTCTATATCCCAGGATGCACCACCACCAATTCCCCAGATCTTGTTTGTCCGCACACATGCACCCACACATGCACTGCTGATATAACATTGCCAGATGTTTCAAGATGAAACGGTCGTACTTGAACCGTCCGGTCTCTTCTGGTCTCCAAGGCAGGGGGAAGGAGGGTGGGTATTAGGAATGTAGGCAAGATGGATCCCAAACATCTAAAGTTATGGTAAGTACATAACTAAAAGATGTTATGTGATCCTATCTCGCCTACATTCTGTACTGATGGGACAGTGTCCCTAGCACCTGATTCCTGGGTGGCTCACTGGAAAACACTCCTGAGAACTGTGGAACCGAAGGAAGCTCGCCCCCGAAATGCCACATCCAATTTGTAATGAGAAATAAAGGTGTGAGGAGAAGACCAGGTAGCAGCAGAACAAATGTCACTAATGGCAAGCTTGGAATGAAAGGCTGTTGAAGTAGCCATAGCCCTTGTAGAATGAGCTTTCACAGTGGTTGTAAGCTCTCTATTAGAAAGAAAATAAATATGACTGATACAGTCTCTGATCCACTTGGCAATAGTGACCTTTGTGACGGCTTTGCCCAATTTATTGTCTGAAAAGGACACAAACAACTGATCTGTTTTCCGTGTTTGGTGCATCCTATCTAAGTAGAAACGCAATTGTCTGTGGACATCCAATGAATGGAAGATATATTCTGCTCTGTCTGAGTAATTGGGGAAGAAAACTGGAAGTTCCAAAGACTGTTGAAGACAGAAACTAGAACAAACTTTGGGAACAAAAGATGGATTAGACCTAAGGGATACTCTATCCTTGTGAAAAACCAGGTACGGCGGTTTGACACATAGGGCTTGAAGTTCCGAAACTCTTCTGGCTGATGTAATTGCCACCAAAAAAGCAGTCTTCCAGGAAAGAAATTTCAAGTCAGAAGTTGCTGCCGGTTCGAAGGGGGAAGAGGTCAAGGCACCTAATACGAAATTGAGATCCCATGGTGGAGCAGGATGAGAAACTGGAGGACGTAGCAGCCCAGCACCTTTCATGAAGGCTTTACACAACTTATTGCTCATCAAAGGTAGGTCTATACTTTCATGAAAATTAGAAATAGCTGCTAATTGAACCTTAATGGTAGAGACCGAAGAACCTTGATTGAATAGGGAAGCTAAGAATTTCAAAATGTCTGCCACCGGGGCAGTAATGGGATCTAATCCCCGGAGTTGGGCCCAAATGGCGAATCTCTTCCATTTACTATTATACATCTTCTTAGTCGAATTCTTGTGGGCCAAGGACAAGATATGTATAACTTCTGAGTCCAAACCCTGGTTCCTGACTATAGTCGGAAGTGGAGGAGCCAAGCTGTTAACTTCAGTGAGTGAAGGGACTGGTGAAGCTGTCCCGACTGGTGGATCAAGAGATCTGGAACCTGGCCCAGGAACCATGGACCGTCCAGTGCGTATTTCCGAAGAAAAGGCAGCCAGACTTGACAAGGCCAGTATGGGGCAACTAAAATCATCTTGCACTGCAAGGTAATCACCTTCTGGATCACCCTGGGGAGAAGGGGAACCGGAGGAAAGGCGTACAGTAAGCCGGTGGGCCAAGCTTGGACTAGGGCGTCCTTGGGAAACCCCCCCCGGAACCGGGGTAAGAGAAAAGAACTGTAGACATTTCGTGTTGAGGGGAGTTGCAAAGAGGTCGCAACAAGGAGTTCCCCGTCTTCTGAAGATCTGAGATGCTACTCTGTCGTTCAGAGACCACTCATGCGGGGAGAGAATGGTTCTGCTCAGTCTGTCGGCTATCACATTGGATCTCCCCGGAATGTGTGTTGCTACCAAGAAACGGTTGGTTGCAACAGCCCAATTCCATACTTTCATGGCCTCTCTGCAAAGAGGGTAGGACCTGGTCCCTCCCTGCTTGTTCAGGTACCAGACTACTGACATGTTGTCGGACTGAACGGCAATCATACCTTGGGGGAGGTAGCAGTGTAGTGCTTGAAGCGATAGAAGCACTGCCCTCATTTCCAGTATGTTGATGTGTAGGGAACTCTCGTCGGGGTGCCACTCGCCTTGAACTGACCTGCCCAGGTAATGTCCCCCCCACCCCGTCTGGGAGGCGTCCGTAGTCAAAGTGGCCACTGGAGGAGGAGGAACGAAGGGTCGCCCCTGATCCAGGTTGGAGGAGGTAAGCCACCAACGGAGGTCCTGTTTGCACGTCTCCGTGATTATAATTTGGTGACTGAGAGGAAGCTCCTGATACGACCACTGGACCGACAGGAGCCACTGGAGAATCCTCATGTGTAATCTTGCTAAGGGGACCAGGAGAACGGTAGCCGACATGGAACCCAACAGTTGTAGGACCATCCTTGCTGGGGCTCGGCGTTTGAGGAGCAATGCTCGGACTTGAGATTGTAATGTCTCTATTCTCTCTGTAGGAAGATAGACCCACATTTGCCTTGAGTCTATGTCTACCCCAATAAACCGTATATGCTGAGATGGCAGCAACACAGACTTTGCCCAACTGAAGGTGATTCCTAGGGAGGTTCCTAGAGATATAGTGGCTGCTAGGTTCTGTAATAGTAGATGCCTGGAGGTGGCAGTTAGGAGCCAGTCGTCTAGATACGGAAACACCTGGAATCCCAGACTCCTCAGGTGAGCAGTCACCACCGCCAAACATTTGGTGAACACCCTGGGGGCTGTGGTGAGACCAAAGGGCAGTGCATAGAACTGGAAATGACTGTCTCCCAGGCTGAAGCGCAGATGTCTCCTGGACGCCAGATCTACCAGAATGTGATAATAGGCGTCCTTGAGATATATGGAGCACATCCAAACACCTTTCTCCAGTAGCGAGAGAATGGATTGTAAGGTGACCACCCGGAACATGGACTTCTTGACTGATCGATTCAGGTTACTGAGATCCAAAATGGGCCTCAAGTCCCCGGACTTTTTTGGCACCAAAAAGAATTTTGAGTAAGTCCCTAATCCGGTCTGGTCTACGGGGACCGGTTGGATGACTCCTTTTTGAAGCAGCTTTGAAATTTCGATGGCTGCAATATCCCGTTGACTGGGTGGCGGGTCAGGGATTTTCCTGGATGGAGGGGGGGGGTGTGAAAAGGGGATGATGTAACTTCCGGCGATGATTCGGAGCACCCATTGGTCCTGAGTGATACTCTCCCAGGCCTTTAGGTGCCTCGAAAAATGACCCCCGACTGGCTCCGGAGCTGTGCAGTCGGGCAATCCTTCAGGGATGCTGAGAGGTTGAAGAGCCATGAAAGGACTCGTGGTCTCCAGTGTTGCGGGGGCCTCTGCCGCCTCTGGGATGGCGTCTTCCTGAAAAATTTCCCCCTCCTCTGCCTCTAGAAGGGGGATCGTCCTGCTGTGAGGGGTAATTCTTCTGAGATTTACGGAACCACATTTTCCCTCCTCTTTTAGCCTTGGGATAAGGCCGAAAGGGAGAGAAAAAACGTGCTCCTACGGCAGTCAAAGTCTTACCCTCTTGTTCACAGCGGGTCAAGGTGTCCTTTACCTTGGGTCCAAACAAAGAGGACCCATCAAAGGGAGCGTCGGCAAAGGAAGACTTGAAGGCCTCCGCAAAATGACACAGGCGGAGCCAGGCTTGTCTCCGTAGAGCAACACCCGTACCCGCCGCTCTACTCACCCCCTCAGCTGCATACGAAATGAGCCTCATGGACGAGTTCGATATCGACGATAGGGTAGCCAACTGAGAGCTAACCGTCTGGACCAACTGCTCAGGTAGGTTACCAGAGAGGGTATCTGAGAGTTCCTTGATCAGGTCCCCCTGAAGTCTAGTGAAGTGCGTGAGGTAATTCAGAGACCTTAATGTAAAGGCTGCTGAAGTAAGGCTGCACTTCCCGTACCGGTCCATGCTCCTAGACTCCTTATTAGGAGGATGGATGGACATCGAAGCCTCTGCCACATCTTGCTGGGTAGCAGATGCCACCACCATAGCATCTACAGCCACACCCTTGGTGAGAAATTCCTTTTCCGGGGGCGCTGACAAAAATTTGTTAGGGCGAGCAGGCACTGGTTCCACAGAATATGGATGTTCCCACGCCCTTCGAGAGATCAAATCCAGGAGCTCATCGAAGGGCGGAGACACCCAGGAGGCGGAGGGCTGAGCCCCAAAGGCCTTGAGGAACACCGACTCGTCAGACGAAGGGGGTTTGGTCTGCCAGCCGCCTCGTTGTTTGAGGACTTCCAGGATGTCCACAAAGGAGACATCCTCAGAGGACGACTTGGGGGACCCTTCCGCATCATCAAGATCGGTGTCGGAGGTGATAGACTCGTCAGGGGAGTCGACGTGCTTCCTCTTGCACTGTTTTTTTCTTGGGGGTTCCTCCGAAGACTCTTCAGAGGGACCTCCAGGAAGAGGGGGACCCCCAATGGGGGTGACTTCAGGCCCCTGGGCTCCGCTGTCTTGAGACTGGGGGACTACAAAGGACCCAGTCTCCGTGCCTAGGGAAGGTGCCGGGGAGACGGTGGAGGTAGCCAAAGAAGATTTGGCCAAAGCACTCCTCATGGCTCTAAAGGCCGGACCCCCAGAATCCTGGGAAGGTCCGACCCACAAAGCCATAACAGCAGACGGCACTCCCGCAGCCGACGCACTGAGAGAGAGGCTCGGAACCGAAAACATCGGACCCGAAGCGTCACCCCCGGGGCCGACCGAAGAGGTCCGTGTACCGAACTCCGACCCGAAGGCCGGAGTAGGAGTAAAGGTCGGAGCCGACCCGGACACCTCCATCGGCTCCACCAGCACCGACTCCAACAGGAGGAACCAAGGCTAAAGGGTGGACCATCGGCTCCGAAGCCGACTGGGCTGGAGCCGAAACTAGCTTTTGGAAGACTGGAGACTGAAACACTGGAGCACCCTGTCAATGTCCGAATCCGACATCTTGGAAGACCGGGAGGAGATCGAACGGGTCCGACTAGACTTCTCCACTGGCTCCGAAGGACTGGGGGACCGGCTCCGAATTGTCTCGATCAAAATCGGTGCAGAAGGAGACTCCATTGTAATTTCCCTCGGTGCCGAAGAGGACTTCGGCGCCGAAGGGGAAGAGTCTGAGCGAACAACCCTCATCGGCTCCGAAATCAGCGGAGCTGATGAAGGTGACCCGCCTCTCGAAGCTCCAGCCATCGGCTCCAAAGCCAGAGGAGTCGAGGCTGGAGGCATCGAGGCAGACCGTTCCGCCCTCGGCTCCGAAGTCTGTGGAGCCGATGGAGAAGCCTGCCGAGATTTCTTGGTGGTCGGTTCCGACGGACTGGTCGGAGCCGACGATTTCTTTTTCTTTGAGGGAGAAGAAGAGGAAGATAAGGCCTCTTCAAAAGTAGGTTTGATAAGTCCTTTTAGAATCAATTTATTTTTCCTCTCTTGGAGGACTCGAGAGGAAAAAGCGTGACACACACTACAAGACTCCTGAAGGTGTTTGGGTCCTAAACAGTACACGCATAGGGAGTGATCTTCTGTTATGGACATCTTGTAATTGCATCTAGTGCATTTTTTAAACCCAGAGGGTCTGTGCTCTTTTGACATAATGCCAAACAGTTAGAAAAACACAAGAAAAAACTGAATAACCAGAACAATTTCACTTTACAGTAAAATAGAAGTTAACCAAAGGGTCACACAACAGGAGGGCCAAGAACCCTCTAAGTAGAAACGGGTACTTGATCACCTCACAAAACGCTACACAAAAAGGCTCACTCACGCACGAGGGGAAGGCCCCTCTAACTTAAACGGAAACCTTTCCCTGAAATACAATTTTTTTACCACAAAAAAGTTCAGAAAACTCACTCATACACAACGATAGCCGTTAAAACAGCTTTTTGGTTAAGTTTAAGAAAATTCCTGACAGAAAATTCTAATAAAGAAAGCACTTAGCTCAGCCAAGCTCGAGACCACGTCTTTGCTTTGTAAGCGGCAAATGAGATCTGGGGAATTGGTGGTGGTGCATCCTGGGATATAGAATAGCTCAGCCAATTATAGACTTCGCTCTATAGTATAGCGTGCTGAGTCGGAGCCGAGGATCGGCTCCGAACCCATCAGTACAGAATGTAGGCGAGATAGGATCACATAACATCTTGCTATTCTGCATTTTCTTGGCTCTGTGGCACAGAGGTATAAAGCTTTGACTGTGACTAAGACAACCTGAGATCAATCAGCAGCTCAGGAAGATGGAAGAGGTGGGTAAGAGTGAGTGAGAGTCATATGGTTAACATATGTACACTAGACTGGGAGGAAGTATTGTAGTGACTTGTCTTCCTGTGATGACCTAGAACTTGAATGGCATAGGCCAGTCTTCCTGAGAACAAGTTATAGAGGAAGAGGGACATGGGTGGCCAATAATGGTAGCCTTTGTTGAGGAGTGTCAAACAGTGGGCATGCTCAAACTTACTGGGAACAGAAAGCCCCTCAGCAGTGATGCAGAACTCATATCACTACCGGGGGGTGGGGATTGAGGTCTCATAACAAAAATAAATAAATAAAAATAAAAATAAATAAATAAAAATGCCCTGATGGCTGCTAGAATGACAGCTGTATAACTGACGTTTGCCTCACAGTAATGAATGTGACTGGGAATGGCTCTTGCCCCATGAGGAGAATAGGCTAATGGATCATGGGGAGCGAACGGCTAGCAGATAGCAGAGTACCAACAAATAAATAAATAAAAATTGATATTTAGCATTTCTGTCAGAAATAAAAATCACAGAAACAAGTGGGAGCTGTGTCAGATTCCTTTACTGAGCATAAAGATTATACAAGAGATCCCTTTTTTCCAGCTGTAATACTTGTGTTTCCCATTCACTTCTACAGGAAGCTCATCAGCCGCCTATCCCATGGGCACCACTTGACCAACATCACTTGGTCTGATTACCTGCACTTTTCTCTATTGTATTCCTTTACAAACAAGCCTGATGCGATCGAGTTTCCAGGAAGCTCATCAGCCTCCTATCCCATGGGCACCACTTGACCAACATCACTTGGTCTGATTACCTGCACTTTTCTCTATTGTATTCCTTTACAAACAAGCCTGATGCGATCGAGTTTCCATTTCACAATTTTGGAAACAAAGCACTGGGCCCATTCTACACTTTTACATAATCTACATGCTTGGTGAACAATTTTCTTACAACTCCATAGGTTCATAGGTAGGTACTAGGCTATCGGCCCAAGGGCCTATGTAAACCTAGCCAGCGAGGTACCATAGCTTATGCCACCCAAGAAAGTTATTTTCCTGTGCCATTGTCCAGCAGAGACAGAGAAGTGATCCCCGGGGTGTATTTCTTATTTCCCATCCATTCATCAAGATTTTTCATGAAAAGTGCTAATGAAGAACTTTGCTTGACATAGATGGGTAGCTTGTTCCAGAGTATAGGAAGTCTCTGGGACAGGAATCTATCCCTACAGCATGTACTGTTTATTGAGGTGACAAGGTTTAGGTCCCTAGAGCGTGTAGCTTGGAGGGATTGGGATTTCTTTAGGTGTAGCATGTCCAACAACTCTGGGTTTGACATAGCTTTATACGTTAGGCAGAGATCATCTCGGAGTAGGCGATATGCTATGGAGTAAAGCTGGAGTTTTTTGAGGCAGTCAGTGTACGGCATTTGTCTGAGGCCAGTAATCCTCTTTGTGAGGTACTTCTGTGGCCTTTCCAGCTGCTACAGATGTCTTGTGAGGTACATTCCAAAAGGGGCGTTGTACTCTATAATGGGTCTAATGAGTGACGAGTAGAGGGAAACAATTACCTCTTTTTTCTGGATGAGAACCCTTTTATGATGAGGTGTGCCACGTAGAAGGACTTCCTGATTACTGTGGCGATGTGACTATCAAAGGAGAGACTACTATCCACCTGGGTCCCAAGGTCTCTTATCACACATTCGATGTTAAGTAGATTGCGGCCTATGTGGTAGTTCATGGGTACAGAGTTTTTACCAAAGGGGATGACACTGGACTTTTTGGCATTGAGCTTGAGGCCATGGCTCTGACACCAGGCATCTGTCTCAGTGAGGCTCTTCTGTAGGATGTCCACATAATTTGGGGACTTGACTACGGCTGCTAGTTTGCAGTCATCTGTGAACTTCGTCAGTCAGAGGCATTCTGTGTTAGCATGTACTTCAGAGAAGTAGATACCAAACAGGAGAGGTCCCAGGACGGAACCCTGCAGCACTCCACTTGTCACTGCCTTGAGGTCAGATTTGGAGTCTGCAACTTTTACAGTGTGGGTTCTGTCAGTGAGCCAGTTGGCAACCCATCTTGTGATGTATGGATTTATACCTACTTTAGTGAGTTTAGCTATAATTGTAGAATGGGGGATGGTGTCGAAAGCCTTGGCGAGGTCAAGATAGGCTGTGTGAACCACCTTACCCTCATCCACGGCTTTGGTGACTGCCTCAAAGAAGTCATTCAGGTTCAGGAGGCATGATCTGCCTTTCACAAATCTGAACTGGGTGGGATCCAGAGTTTGGAGGTTACCAATGTCTTTGTTTATGAGTTCCATGATGATACGTTCCATGGCCTTACAGACCAGGCTTGTCAGGCTAACAGGTCGATAGTTCCAGGGATCAGTGGTGGCTCCCCCTTTGTGGAGTGGGATAACTGTTGCTGTGCGCCATTCAGTGGGCACAAAGCCTGATGCGAGGCTATTATTGAACATGGTGCTTAAGTGAGGAGCTACTTTGTTCTGAATTTCATGTAAAACGCAGCCTGGGATGTTGTCCAGCTTGTTTTCATAATTTCTTTCTGAGTTTAATAAGTACTACAATTTTTTTTTTTTTGCATAAATGGCGTGGTATAGAGGTAGAATTTCTTGGTTATCTCTTCTATTTTACATTTCATACTACTTCTTCATTATATACAGTCTTAGGCAATAGGAAACAAAGTTGAAAATAGTGCCATGAATAGGAATGATGCCATACAGCTCACCCTTCATACAAGGTTTCACCTCATTTTGTCAGTTACTTAACAATGAATCATTAGAAAACAAAGTAACTGACCTGCAATTCAAGCTAGCTTTTCTTCCATATGAGCAAACCCCCCATTTGGAATTTTAACCAACTCCATCGTCATTACACTATGAGGAAGGAGGCATATCCCAAACATAGTGACGTCATTCAAATAAAATTCTCAGCCAAGTGTTACTATTCAAGCACTTGCTCACTATACAACAGATAAGATGCTGTACAACAGATAAGATGCTGTCTTACAAGTGATGAAGCATCATTGTCTTGTATATGTGTATGAGTGTATGCCTGTGTAGTTAATGAATGACATATGCTGGTCATAAATGAAGAATGAAACAAGGTTTGCAAACTGGATATAAAAGTAAACAGTAAAAGTGTGCTTGTTTAAACAGTGATGTTATTAATGTTGCTTTACATTTCTAAAAATGTGTTAACAATGGCCATTTAAGATATATCCATGTACTACCAAACTATTCCTGAAGGGTAGCATCTCCTGAGTTTAACTTCCAGAGGAAAGCTCAGGAGGAAGAGCAAAAGAAGGATATGCAGGAAAAAAGATTTACAAGTACTTTTTCTAACATATTTTTACTTATTACTACAGTAATAATGCATGTCCATATTTCTTGATCTTGTATTTTATAGGAGAGATGCCTCTGGTAAAAATAAAAATATTTCAAAGTACTGGAACATAATTATCACTGCACTATCATTATGAAAGCATAATAAAAACAAATTATGTTATAATTAAGAGGTGTGTGATGCCCCTGCACTGGCCCAGTAATCAAGGAGCCTCAATCCTCACCACTAGCACCAGTGAGGGATGTGCACATTAGAAGGATGACAAATACACACACAGTAAAGTACAATTTCCCTTAGGAGCACACAGAGATCACAGTCAGTCTGGGGACTGGTTTCTCCCTCTTTCTCCAGATCCCCAATAAGTCTCCCCACTGGCACAGCTATAGGGTTAAGATCTCAGCTGAATGGTCAAGCCAAAACCTCCAGCACCCTCTCTGTCCAACCAGTGCTTCGTGTCCCTGCTCAAGTAGCAAACACACACACACACACACACACACACACACACACACAGACACACACTTGAGATTTGATTTATATACAAACACACAGACACTCCTGGGGAAGGCTGGTGCAGGTTTACTAGCTATGACCCTTTCTGCCCAGACTATCAGGTAGTAATCACTGCCAACAACGAAACTGGAATCAAGTGCAAAAACAAAACTTCACATACAGTCCACACACTTGAAGGAAATCAGGCTCTGCTCCTGGAAACACCCAAATCTTTAATAATCCACAAGGAGAAAAATGACTTTAACGCTGACAATCACAATACGTTTTCAATTCGTAGTCTTCTTCAGAAAGTAAAAATCAAGTAAAGTTGCAACTGGAACAACCCCTTTTATACACAGAAATCCATAATAATTGATTCATTAACCAATCCTTAAATGGCCCTTTATACTCATGCTCACAAGAAAAACATACTATAAAAACCTTTTTCCACTCTATTAGCCACTTACTTAAGAACATATTATATGCATAACTTGCTAAAATAACTTTAAAACACTAATATACTTAATATTATATATTATATATATAAATAAATATATTTATAAATATATAATTGAATCTTTCTACTTTTTTTACTTTTTACTTTTTACTTTTAGAAAGATTCAATTATATATTTATAAATATATTTATTTATATATATAATATATAATATTAAGTATATTAGTGTTTTAAAGTTATTTTAGCAAGTTATGCATATAATATGTTCTTAAGTAAGTGGCTAATAGAGTGAAAAAAGGTTTTTATAGTATGTTTTTCTTGTGAGCATGAGTATAAAGGGCCATTTAAGGATTAATTGGTTAATGAATCAATTATTATGGATTTCTGGGTATAAAAGGGGTTGTTCCAGTTGCAACTTTACTTGATTTTTACTTTCTGAAGAAGACTACGAATCAAAACGACAGATTGTCAGCGTTAAAGTCATTTTTCTCCTTGTGGATTATTAAAGATTTTAGTAATCACTGCCACCAACCACCCTTGCTTATCAGCTACTATAATGCCCTTCCCAAAGGGTGACCAATACTACAGTGTAATGTTACTATTATCCAAATGGTAAGTGTGACCAAGACATTTAATGCTATTTAGAAGTGGCCTATACAGTGTCACCAAATACATATGAAAGTACTCTAAGAGCTTAAATATCTCTAAACAAAACAGCCACAATTAAAAGGTTTAAATATATTTAACAATAAACAATAAAAGCACAAAACAATACTCAATAACTCAACACAGTGACAAGAGTTCAGAATCACAGGAAATATTTTAAAACAACATTGCAGGACAGTCTCACATAAATACAGAAAACATCTAAACTGTTGTTGTGTCTTTTGGCTTTTCCCAGTTAGGGGTCGCCACAGCAGAACTCCGGTCCGCTAATGATTGGTAGTTGATTTTTACGTGCCGAGTTACCAGCCCTGACGCACAACCTTCAACGAAGGTACGCCCATTCACGCAGAAGACGCTCTAGCTGAGAATCGAACCGGACAGCGTCTTACTGTGAGGCGACAATGCTACCGCAGCACCACAGAAAACATCTAAACTAATCTTACTATATTCCTATCTATCTCTAAGAGAGATTACTGTAATCTAGTACTTACTATAAAACAAGGCAGAAGTGCTGATGAGAGGAAGTTTCTAGGTCCAAAGACAAATACAAAATGCTCAGACTTTCTCTGAGACAGAGTTCTTAAATTAATAACAACACATTACTGCTGGGTCAACTGGATGACATCACTATTTGTCACTTGCTTTCAGGACCCAGGCTAATAGATACCAACAGCATTTAACATTTCTTTGTGAAAAATACTTTTCTCTCAGAGGTTTGTCTAGAACTGGAAGTTGGAAAACAGTTAAAACACGTCTACATTTGAAACCTGTAATTATTTCTGTTTCCAGACAATAGAAAGAACTTTTAGCTGTAGACATCTTGTCTTCTTCCTGTATTAACTAACTTTATAACACATCGTAAAACTCTTTACTTATTTTCTCAGAGTTTGCAAGTTAACTCTGTTCTTTTCCAGTAGGGTACACTGTGGTTACATTCTTGAAGCTCAGTTCATAACATACAGTTCAACACCCACTTCTGCACCAGTAGTTTAATATCCACATAACATATAGTTTTCTTACATTTCTAAGACAAGCATACAAATCCTATCAATATTCACAAATGACATAGAATTATTTACAAAATTCCAGCTAGCTGGGCTGGCAGCCTCACAAGGTGATTTTGAAAAAGTATGTTTCAGCACTGTTTTTATCTATTTACTTTCTTTAGCCTTTTCTTACTGATACAGGATGGAATTTGCTAAAAGATTACACCAGGCATAAGGGGCTTTGAACCTTGTTTAAGCCCTGTCATGGCTAAATGTGCGGTAGGAACCTTATTTATTATGTACTGGAATCCTTCTACGGTGCAGTGCAATGCAGGAATTCAGAAAGTAGGCAATATTTCCTGCATAATTTACAGACAGAGGCATAGCTAGTGTGGGAAGAATGCAGCAGCAGCAAGCGTGGGTGCAAGGTACAGGCAATCATTTCCATATCAACTTTTCTGAATACCGGTACAGAAATGAAAGCCGATATTGCTTTTGCAGCTTGTATATAGTAAAAATAGAAATATCTTTTTTGCTAATCTTAATTTCTGTCCTTAATCTTAAAGATGAGGAGCATACAGAAAATGGGAAAAATAAAAAAGAGGTCTGCTCTCTGATATGGTGTTCCTCATCTTAAGAATAAGCTAGGTCCGTATATATCTATTCCTCCAGAATGATGCCCCTCAACTTTAAATTCAGGAGCAAAACTAAACGTCCACTCTCATCTAAGGAGTAAGATGTCTGCTCTTCCTGACACACACACACACACACACACACACACACACACACACACACACACACACACACACACACACACACACACGCACGCACACACACACACGCACACACACGCACACACACACACACACACACACACACACACAATCACAAGGCCTTTCTTACTTAAACATTAGTATAAACAACAGTATAATTATTTATTCAGGCCATATTATGCAAATAATTAGAGAGGGAAAGATAACAGAATGGGAATAGGCCAAGAATTTATTTGGATTGCAGGTTAGATACTGCCTTCCCTATCAAGGATTTATATCAGAGTACAGGCAGAGAAAGAAATAGGTGGATCCTAAGCGAAAGACCAGCACTAGTAGAGTTTTTAGTTGAATGTAGAACAGAAGCTGCTGTTAAAAAAGGAAAAATTAGTAGAGCATACAAAATATTGCATGATAATTATAAGAATCAATCAGGGTAGGTTATAAAGGATTGGGAAGAGAGATTAGATAAGCAAGTCACAAAGAAACAATTGGGGGATATATGTTATATCTCCCAAATATGCAACAAAGTCTAGACAATTTAGGATCTTTGCTTGGAAGTGTTTACATAGATATTTTTATACCTCAAGTAGACTCCAAAGAATTTTTTTCTCAGGTAGATAACAAATGTTGGAGGTGTGATCGGGAAGAAAGGGGTAACTGGGAGCATATTTCCTGAACGTGCAATGAGTTGGCAGACTTTAAAGATTCCCTGCAGACTGCTCTGTCAGAGATACTGAATGAGCAAATTGGTGTAACTAAGGAAATTATTTTTTTGAGCTATGATACATAATTGGAATGGCCTAGACGTAGCAAGGCCTTGCTGAATCTAATTATGGTGGCTGCCATAAAAGCAATTATGAGAAAATGGAAATCAAAGTCTAAACCAACTTATAGTAAAAGAGATAAAACAACTCGAACTGGGATGTTTAGAAAAGGGTACAAGCAAATTACACAGGGTAAAATACGAATTGTGGGAACTATATATGCAGGGGAGAAACGAGGTTTAAAAGAAGACAGGATTTCAATGAGCTATTTAATGTCTGACTGACAATGACCAGATAGATTATAAGTGATGTACAATGTTTGCAACTAGAATTATGTCAATTTGGCTTGTGATGTATAACGTTTGCAACTAAAATTATGTCAATATGGTTTGTTTTCATGTATAGAAATATATGATCGTCTGTGTCATACATGATAATTTAATAAATGTTTCTTGTTAAAAAAAAAAAAAAAAAAAAGAAGAATCTTGGTAGATCTGTACCAGCCATCAGGAATCATTCATAAATCCCACTCACACAAATATTTTAGCGACATAAATGCTATGTATTATTTACACGAGTTTTTCAAAATAAGCAGGTAATCATCTTGCCCATTACACTGTTATACCTATGTTACTAGAGTATGCTTTCACAGTACAGACTATGACATTGGGAATCACGCAGTGCAGTGACAATAAAAAAGGAAGGGAAGAATCACGCAGTGCAGTGACAATAAAAAAGGAAGGGAAAGTTTTTTCAAGACTCTCTAAAAAGTGTTTTCAGTTGACCTACTAAGATATGCTGCACACCTTCCAAAGGAACCCAAAGCAAAACAACAAATTATTTATATTTCTCTTATAAACTTGTGATGCCTGTAACATAATGTGTTAAGCTTTCAAAACACAAACTTTGACCTGGATTTGCTTATTGAGGCCACTCAATATTACATGTATAAAAAAAGGAAACATCTTATTCCCCATCTGCTTCAAACAGGTTATGACAGGTGACTGAAGGAAATGTTATGACTCCAGATTTAATTAAAGTTTATGACTACAAAAATTATTAAACAGCTGTTCTTATCCCTAACAGCCATTCCACTCCAACAAAATCACAAATCTGAAATACTTTTTTCTCTGAGATGTGTGATTTCATAGATGAATAGAAAGAGTGTGAGGGTGTGTATTTATAAATTTCTCTCTCCAAATCCTTTTATTGAGGACAGAAACAATATTTTTATAGATTTAGATATGATGTATGACCAGGAATCATGTTTTAATCAATCATAACTCTTAACAGCAGCAGCCCTGGTCCAAAATGCAAGAACGTTTGAGTGGCACTGTCATATACAGACCTGTAAATAGCTGAGGCATACTTTTACATCAGAAATCAATATTTTTATAAGACAACACATTAATTAATAACAACAGATCATACAGAAATGAGATATTAACAAAACATCATGCAAAAAAATGCTTTCACAATAAGAATTGTGTTAAAGAGCCTGTCTGACATCACTGGAATTCAAATCCCACTCTGTCCTTTGATTATGTTACCTTTTAGTCAAGCCTTGCCTATTTTTAAAAGATTAAGGGTGACTTCTGGCACTGTTGACCATGACTGTGCAGTACTGACAGCCTGGCACAAACTGTCTCCAGATGGAAGGAAAGATGAATGGTCCAGAGTGGAACAGTGCAGGATGGCTATAACAGCACTCTGAACCAGACCACCCTGTGCCTGTCAGTGACATGTAGCTTATTTCTAAATTTCCTAAGTATGCAATTGACCCTGAAGGATCTTTAGAAGTCTAGCTGTGCATTTCCGTGAGGTGTATTTAGCCCTTGTAATTTAAATATGAATAACTCACAGCAGGCAGAATATTTACGTTACCCCTTTCCATAAGGGACAGAAGTGCTACTTCAGGGATGAAACTGCATTTTCCCATCCAGATTGCATTTGAATAGAACAAGATAAGCATTTTGCTTAATATGGAGAAGATGGTGATTCCAAAGAAATTGAATTCTCTGCAATATATACCTATCACTCCAACATGTTCTATTCACCTGAGGAAGCCTTGATGGTGAAAGTTTTGACTTTTTGGTTGAAGTTTTAACTTACGACTTTTAAATAAACTCTGTGTGTTTCTAGTGCCTCTTTTCCTTGGATTTTTGTTTATTGTGTACTGAGGGCTGGTTAACAACTAACTTGCTGACTTTTTTAGGATATTAAGATCTCCTGAGTGGGTATTTATGCCACTATTGGACTTGGGAAATATGGAGAAAGTCTGACAGGATATAATCTACTGAGGTTCTGTAAGCAAGGCAGAGGTCAGCCTTCAGCAAACGGTGTAATACCAAGAACACAGACAAGCCTTTCTTTATAATTTAGACCCTTGATTTTCTTGGTGAGAAATCACTGTGGGCATTCAAGTTGGTTCAAGCATATGGACAGTTACATGCCAAAAGGGGCATTATAACCAGTGATCAGTCTAGTGCCAAATACAGAGGAATGCTCACATCTCTAGATCTGTACACCGTACATTTACTAATAAAATGTAGAATGAAAAAGGAAAAAGGACTTTCTTATAATAATTAATTCAAGGTGATCAAATGACAATTTGCTGCCCACATAGGTTTCCAAGTGCATATCCCTGCATATCATTGCTGGAGCCTTCCTGTGTCCTGACAGAGTGCTCTTCAAACTATCTGGAGATATACAGAGCTAAGTATATTTTTCTGGCACTTCAGAGTTGTGTACTGTTAATTGTTGTTTGACTAATTTTATGTCATTGCTGGCTGACTTCAGAGTTGTGCACTGTTATTTTTGCTTCACTGTATAGTTTTTCAGATCTTTGCTGAAGGCGTTGGTCCACCCTCCCTATTTCTGTCTAGTTTAAATTTGGAGGCTTTTGCAGTTGCCCGCCCCCACTGTAGATTTGATCTGGGACACTCCCCCCAGTCTCATCTCTTTACCTCATTCTACCTAATTGACTCCTTCTGCACTTGTTTTTAGTCATTTTTAATTTAATTTAATTTTTTTAAACTGTTTGGTCTAACATTGCTACATACTCGTGTGCTAGCTTGCACTGCATTTGAATTGTTTTTACTGCTGTTTTAGCTACTTTTCTGTATATATATATATATATAAAATATATATATATATATATATTTAAAAAAATAAAAATCTAAGCCTGTTTCCTACCTTTCCTGTAACTAGTGTAGCCCAGATTCAAATTTGCTGTATTCAGGACTGTATGTAAGCTTCTGAGCCCCCCTCCCAAACTTTCTGTTTTGGAGTGAAGCCTTCTAGCTTATCAGTGGGAGTGGTAAGCACTAGGTAACCTATCTACCACATAAGGAGTGGTTCTGGCCCAGAAATTGTAGTTATTGGCTGTTTGGGCAGTTTTTCCATCTCTCTCAACTTTCTGATTTAAAAGCCTGCATTTGCACTTGTTTCCCCCCTTCCCTGTAACTAGTTTAGTCCAGATACAGATTCTTAGTTTTAGTACTTGAATTTGCTTATTCGTGATCAGCACTTGTTCAGAACTTGTTGTAAGCACTAAATAACCTACTAATTGCTACAGCCCTCAACCTTTCTCATTACCTAGAGGAAAACAGTTTTGGTACTTACTTTCCTCACTTGCTTAGAAAAAACAGCTCTTGTACTCACTTTCCTCACTTATCTAGAGGAAAATAGTTTTTTATTCAGGCATGTCCAAGGGTCAGCTCCCAGTGTTCTCTCCTTTCTATCTGATGAATCTGGGCATCTTGGGGCAATGTAGAAATTGCCTCATGTACAGAGACATCCCTCTCCTTCTACCACCCAACACTACAACCTGTGAGAGATACACTTATATAGCCAAACTGGAGGTAAAGCTCTCTCCAACCAAGACTGAACTTGACAGTCAAGAGGAGAAGGTAAACACTTGCACCACACCACATTCATCACATAGTCTCACTAAATCTACACCACCAAAATCCACACATAGAAACACAAAAACATTTGTGGAGGCTCTCAATAATAATCTGCTCAAGCAACAGAGACCTCCAAAGCAGAAATGCAAGCAACCTCCACCCCCCCAACACAACCCAAATGACACATAGCCCGCAGACTCAGTGTGCCACTCAACCACAGCCAATAAGGCAAAACAACGTACCCAACACACTAGTCATAGGTGACTCTATAGTCAGGCACACTGATGTCCCACTCACTGGGCTAAACAAGGAGAAGGTTACTGTCAGCTGCCTGTCTGGTGCCAGGATCTGCCACATAACCCACGCACTCAGGTCACTCCACAACAAGTACAAATATGACTCTGTCATTGTCCATGTTGGTGTGAATGACCCGAGATGTACCTCCCTGGACTACATGAAAAGTGACATGGAAGAGCTCTCCGATCTTGTAGCCCAGGCAGGTATGACCCTAGCCTTGAGTAGCATTCTGCCATCACCCAGAATGATGCCGCAGTACAAGGACAAAATGATTGACTTTAACAATTGGCTAAGCTTCTGGTGTCATTCTAAAGGGATCCAGTATCTGTCTGCCTGGGATGACATGGTCGACAGACCACGATGCTTTGCCAGAGATGGCCTGCACCTGTCACCCCTGGGATTCCGGATACTGGCTAAAGTTCTTGCCGCCCCTATAGTGCCTTTTTTAGGCAAGGTTCAAATGACAAATTCACCACTGTAACAGGAACAGGCAAGCAAAAACTGAGGGTGATGCTACTCAATGCTAGAAGTCTAAATCTGAAAATGCACTCACTCGAGGCACTCCTTAAAATGGAGAACATCGATATCTGTGCAGTGACTGAGACCTGGTTCAAGACTCCAGAGAGCACCCCTGCACTACCAGGCTATAACTCATACCACACTTTTCGGCCATGTAACTTGGACCAGAACACCAAAGGTGGAGGTGTGTCCATATTCATTAAGGATATCCACACCTCCCGGCTAGTTGCTCAGCATAATGCAGCCGAGGTTATCCAAGTGCAACTAACTCTGGGCAAAACTGCAATCCAAATTGTAGCTTGCTACAGATCCCCCACTATGCCCCAGGATTCCCACTCCTCTTTTCTTGATGTACTGGAAAATATTAGGATTCAACCAAACACCCTAATAATGGGCAATTTCAACTACCCCACCATTAACTGGGAAAGCTACTCATGTACCAACTCCTTTGCAGAACGCTTTCTGGAATTCATAAACTCCAATGCCCTGGATCAACGTATCCACACCTCCACCAGGGGCAACAATATCCTAGATCTAGTCATTACCAAAATGAGTGACCGGTGTTCCATACCTGATGTCAACGCCTCATTGGTCCGATCTGACCATAAGCTAATTACCTTAGATATCCACATCCTGCCCCCACCCCCCATTAAGGAAACCATGGTAAAAAATTTCTCCAAAGCCAACTTCATGCTTCTTAAGACAGAAGTGGTAAACTTCATGACACCCATGCAGATGGACAATACAGTTACGACTACTGAATCCTACACAATTGCACTTTATAAGCACTTACACGAGTGCATGGATAGTGCTATCCCAAACAGAACCAAGACCCTATCTTCCAAAAAAGGAAGCCAATCTGGTGGTCCTCTGCTATAAACAAACTGTACAACATAAGGAAGAAACTGTTGCAAAAGAGAGTAAAATCCCATGAGTGGAGGAGAGCTCCCTGGTCAGCCTCAGTAAGAAGCTGCGATCCCTGATAAAATCCTCCACAGCTAGGTACGAAAACAAATTTGCCACTGATTCTAAAGACAACCGCAAAGCATTCTATAGTTATGTCAAGAATCTCAATAGCAACGCTCAGCTCTGCTCTGAGTTACAGCACAATGGCACTAAATATACAGACCGAACTAATATTGCCAACATCCTGGCAGATAGGTTCAGTGCTAACTTACCCCCCCACCACCCCCTAAAGGGCCCATATCTATACAGGAAGAATGCAAAGTCCCTGTAATCACAACTACACAGGTAGAAGCTGCACTCTCTAAAGCCAAAAACACAGCATCCATGGGACCAGACAACATCCCAGGCTGCCTTTTACACGAACTTCAGAACAAACTGGCTCCCCACCTAAACACCATGTTCAATCGTAGCCTCACATCAGGCTTTGTGTCCACTGAATGATGCACAGCAACAGTTATTCCACTCCACAAAGGTGGAGCCACCACTGATCCCGGAAACTATTGCAATGTTAACCTGACGAGCCTGGTCTGTAAGGCCATGGAACGTATCGTCATGGAACTCATAAACAAAGAAAATGGTAACCTCCAAACTCTGGACTCCACCCAGTTCGGGTTTGTGAAAGTCAGATCATGTCTCCTGAACCTGATCGACTTCTTTGAGGCAGTCACCAAAGCCATAGACAAGGGTAAGGTGGTTCACACAGCCTATCTTGACGTCGCCAAGGCTTTTGACGCGATCCCCCATTCTGGAATTATAGCCAAACTCACTAAACTAGGTATAGATCCCTACATCACAAGATGGGTTGACAACTGGCTCACTGACAGAACCCACACTGTAAAAGTTGCAGACTCCAAATCTGACTTCAAAACAGTGACAAATGGAGTATCACAGGGTTCAGTCCTGGGACCTCTCCTGTTTGGTATCTACTTCTCTGAAGTAGAGGCTAACACAGAAGGCCTTTGGCTAATGAAGTTTGCAGATGACTGCAAACTAGGAGCCATAGTCGAGTCCACAAATGATGTGGACATCCTACAGAAGGGCCTCACTCAGACAGATGCCTGGTGTCAGAGCCATGGCCTCAAGTTCAATGCCAAAAAGTGCATTGTCATCCCCTTTGGTAAAAACTCTGTACACATGAACTACCACATTGGTGGCAGTCTACTTAATGCTGAATGTGTGATGAGACCTTGGGACCCAGGTGGACAGTAGTCTCTCTTTTGATAATCACATTGCCACAGTAGTTAGGGAATCCTTCTACATGGCACACCTCATCACAAAAGGGTTCTCATCCAGGAAAAAAGAGGTCATTGTTCCCCTCTACTCGACACTCATTAGATCCATTATAGAGTACAATGCCCCTTTTGGAATGTACCTCACAAGACAAATGCAGCAGCTGGAAAGGCCACAGAAGTACCTCACAAAGAGGATTTCTAAACAGATGCCCTACACTGAACGTCTCAAAAAACTCCAGCTTTACTCCATAGCATATCGCCTACTCTGAGGTGATCTCTGTCTAAAATATAAAGCTATGTCAAATCCAGCGCTGTTGGACATGCTGCAGCTAAAGAAATCCCAATCCCTCCGAGCTACACGCTCCAGGGACCTAAACCTTGTCACCACAATAAACAGGACATGCTGGAGAAATAGATTCCTGTCCCAGAGACTTCCCATATTCTGGAACAAGCTACCCATCTTTGTCAAGCAAAGTTCCTCATTAGCACACTCCATGAAAAATCTTGATGAGTGGATGGGAAATAGGAAATACACCCCGGGGATCACTTCTGTGTCTGCTGGACAGGGGCACGGGAAAATAACTTTCTTGGGTGGCGTAAGCCAGGGAACCTTGTTGGCTAGGCTTACTTAGGCCCTTGGGCCGATAGCCTAGTACCTACCTATGAATCTATGAATAGGTCCTTAACTATAGGAAAAATCTAGCCAAGCTAGAGTTTCCAACTGCATGATTCATTAAACCTCTTGTATGAGAGGCACATGGGATATATGCAAATGACCTTTTAAGGACATCAAGTGTTTCAGCTATATGGCAGTTCTGAATGCCCATGACATTTTTCTTTTTAAGCCTGTTATGGACAAATTCAGGCCAATAAAGCCAAACCCTACTAGTTGTGCACATGCATTTTCAGCCTTCTTATGGCCTTGTCAGCACAACATAAGTGGATTGTTTGGATAACCTTTAGAAACACAGAGTTGTCGTACCCAGCTAATGTCTATAACCATTAGCGTGTCTGCAAAATATCCCAACTAGTTGTGCAGACACCCTAATGATCATGGTTTTAGAGGTCAATGGCAAGAAGGGTTCTAAGTAGGGATAGGTTATAGGGTGACTGTGGTCAAAAGAGGGTCGTTGGAAGGACTGCATGCCAAATTTCTCTGTCTTACTCTGCCTGAGCCATGAACAGAATCATATGGCTCTACCTAGTGCTTTTGCTTAAGGCTATTTTCTAAATCCTTAGTGTATCATTAGTGAAGGTATAAAATAGGGGCTTTTATATTAAGATTTGCCATGGTAGACATTATACAAACTTGAAATATGGCATCTTGTTCCATCCATAACAGATTTATGGATCTCAGTAAATATAGGTCTATGTTATATGCCTTATTTCATCTAATGATGCAATGCATACCTGATGCTTCTAAAATGTAACCTAGTATTTCATTTACTTAATGACTGGGAAAGTCTGACTGGGCCAAAACCCATTTTCAGTGGAGGCTCTAGGAGAAAAGCTCCACAGTTAAATCACATATATTATATAAAAGGAAAAAAACACTTCTACTTGACAGAAGTCTCCAGCAATTCTGCAGAAAATGTACAGAAAGGTGAGCTAAAGGGAGAGCTGGGCATATTAAAGGGGGGAATGGAAGAAGGTAGTGTGGGGTGGAGGGTATTAAGGTGCAAGCAGAGCAAAAGTAATAGAAACAAATCAACTGCATCTAATGTATATGAACAGAGGTACCCAGGGAGCAGCAATAAAAAGAGACTGGAAACAAAGGTGTTACCTGGGCACAAGGACTTTTTTCATTTATTAATTTACTTACTTACAATTATAAACCAGGTTAACACTGCTAGGTATAGCCCTTTTTTCAGGGGAGTTCCAATATGGTGTTCATACTGACTAGAGAAAATTTGGCAGGAACACTAGGACAACGTCTCAACTCAGCAGGAGGCACTGGTGAGGTGTATCTTATTGCAGGCATGGGGGATTCTACGTCTGAACTCTCAACATGGTTATACATGAAGAAAATTTGAATTCCAGTTCTGAGGCTATGTTGGAAGATGAAGAAACTGCTCCTAATAAAACTTTACATTGTCTGTTGTGCGTCCCTGACCCACAAGTCACAATTCCAGACACCATGGGCAAAAATTTTGGATCAGGTCACGGCACAGAATCGTAAGGCTGTAGAAGGTGAAATTAATTGCTCAGCGAAACATTCAAGAGGTGTACTAGATGAGGACAGTCCTTCAGTACATCCTTCTTTTACTGTGAGGGCTTCCACAGTTGTAGAGATTGTGTCAACGAGAAAAAAATGAAGAGGAAACGTGGTCCACTTTAGGTATATGTGATTGTAACAATGCTTTGTGACAAGTGCTTTTTTTTCTGGGAAAAAATGGACTGTTTTGCTTCATTTTCATTCCCATCTGACTGGACCATTAATTCATAAATCTAAGGAATCTGTTTATGACACAGCACTGCTTTTGACACTGTTAAAGTTTACAAATTTTGCTTGCAAAAACAGGACATTGTCAGGTTTGCTAATCACTTGAATGAATTTGAGTTTGATAAACTTATTCCTACAAAAGAAAGTCTGTGGATTTTATTTTAAACAAAAACAATATCTGAAACGGATACACAGAATATGTTTGAAGGTCTTTATAATATAGTTCACTGTATGTAGAATGGGACTGGGAAACATTCTACAGATTTACAAACTGCTGACAATAAACTGCATTATTTTAAAAAACTTGATTACTACTAAAGGTCTGTGGGTAGTAGTTCAATAAAGAGGCCAGACTGCCAAATGCTATAGTTGTTAAAATGGCCACCATATGGCTAGGGACTGTCCTGAAAGGTTTTGCACATGCTGCAAGCCAAAAAGCCATTTCAGGTAGGAATGTAAATCAAAATGCATAAGGTATGGTGATTCTGGCCACTTTTGGTCTGGCTGTCAGATCAAAATGCCTTATGTGATTGTACCTCATGAAGATGATTCAGTGCAATGTGAACAGCTTGCTAGAACAGGAAGAAGATGACAGAAGCAGATCAAATGAACAGTAATGCTTTTTGAAATAGGGCTAGAGGAGGAGTGGTTATTGAACAACATGTAAACCAGTTTGAAGTGTTGCTGAATTCCAAATGCACTTAAACTGGTGACGAAATGGGTTTTGGATAAGATTCTGGGAAGTGTGACAAGTGAGGGGATAATTACTGCTGGGGATTGTGTTACAGAATGGGAAAAAAAGACATGGCAGAAAAACCAGTATGAAAAATGAAACTCTGTTCTTTAAATTTTATAGTCTGAAGGTACAGTAAAGCCATTTACTTAATGACTGTTTAAATAACAGACATTTGAAATTATCTGTCTTCAGGGTAAATGTTTCTTCTCCAAACTTGAAAGTGATTGGTTATATGCAGATGAGAATAGTGAATAATACTCCTCTTTTGATTTTGAAGAATGTCCTAGGGTGACAGTTTGGAAAAGGAACACACAAATTACTGAGTTGACACATCAGGGTTGAGAGGTAGAAGAAGATTACTGTATAAGGGTTTTAGAATAACACAGCATCTTTTTGGGGGTACTTAATTTGGGTCTATATTATAAACCCGAAAGGCAAATTAAGTGAGTACGTGTACATCGACACATAAAGGTCGATGTACGAAATGAGCGAACACCGTAAATGCTGAAAGGGAGACCGCCAAACAGATTTTCTTGGCCAGCAGGGTGATCGTGGGGATGATGGAGTAAATCCTTTTCTCTACTGTAGTGCGGTCTCAGAATTGGTATATTTATGTAGGGGGTTGTGGGGGGCAAGCCCCCCCCTGCAAAAACTTTTAGAAAAGTGTTTTAGCTTTGGTTTTTTGGGTTGGGTTTACCTTACCTGTATGGCGCTGTTGCTTCCAGTATCATGTTCGGCATTTTCCCTTTCGGCATTTACGGTGTTCGCTCATTTCAGACATCGACCTTTATGTGTCAATGAATTCGGATTCGCTTAATTCGGCTTTCGGGTTTATAATATAGACCCCTTAATTTGCATGTTTCTGTGGATGTAAGTGATGGATATAAGGTGTATGAGGCATCACTGATCAGACAATTATACAGGGCACTGCTTATTTGTAGGGGATTTTAACTACAGACTGTGAATCAGAAATGTTAAATATAAGAATATTTGATTGCTTTGGTATTTAATGGACTGTAGGAATATGGTACTGACCAAAGATGGAAAAAAAACTTATTTCAAAGCTAAGATGGCTGCAGATATTGGCTTTTGGATTGTTTCTGCTGCTACTTTAATTGAATGCTTTGCAGTTGTAGACACTAGCTAGGTGGATTTTGTGTTGAACAATCCAAAGAAAATATTGAGAAGGGAACAGTTATTTTATGACATTTTGTTTTATAAAAACACAAGAGGTCCATTTCATTGTTTCAGGTCTAATCATGTAGGGATGAAAACTCCTGTGGATTGGTTAGCTGCTTTAAATTATAAAATTAGAAGGAAATTCAGATATGTGCTTTATTTAGAACAGGAGGAGTATGTTTGCAAAAAAAAAAAACACGGGGTTTGGCAAATCCACATGTTAAATCAGGAGTGGTGTTATGTTAGAAATTCAGCTGGTTTAGTGAAAGGACTAACATAGAAAAGGTAGGTTGCAAAAGTAATTTTGGCAGCAGAAAAATAATTGTTTTGAAAGGAAATAACAGGCAAGTTCGTTATTGTATGAAAAAAGAAAAGAAAAGGCAAAGGCCAGCAATAATTGGATATTTTACTTGACAAACCTCGTCAGGAAATTGTGTAGATAGACTATTAGCTAGGCGTTATGGGCGGGTAATCAAACAGTCTGAGTGGACTGTTTATAATGTATTTCAATTACCTCTGAGGAAAGAGATTTTCTAGAATTACTGTTGCATAACCTGATTTGGCCTTGAAAATTTAAAATATGGACACTACCATGAATTTGGAATGGCATGGAACATGTTTTTTTGATAAACTAGATTAAGGTAAAAAGTCTGTTTCTGTTGAAGTTTTAAATGAAAAGCTGCAGTTACGGAGGAATAGCATATTTAAATAAAAGGGGTTTTTAGGTTACTGCAGTACGGGAAACCCATTTCTCTCTCAGGAATGGATGCCAAAACTTTTAGCTAGGTATGTTTTCAACATGAATGAGAAATGTACTATTGAATGCTTTGAAAAAGGAATGTGGGGGAGTTGGGAAGAAGAATATTTGTTTCATATTATGGTGGGTACAGGAAGTTGTATGACTGACAAAATGAAGTTATATACACGGCTATTACTACAGCTAGTGGAAACCTTTAAGCTCTCGATCTCTCCCCTACCCACAATGCATTGCTGACCTGTCACCACAGAATATATCTATAGCTTTACAGACTCTAACAGTCCATGAAGAAAATAAATATCCCACACGTGTGTGTGTGTGTGTGTGTGTGTGTGTGTGTGTGTGTGTGTGTGTGTGTGTATATATATATATATATATATATATATATATATATATACACATATATATATATGTGTGTATATGGATACACTAGACAATCTCGACGTACTGAAATGTCGAAATTCAGTACGTCGAGACCGAATACTGGAAAGTGCAGTTAACCGAAATTACACTATGCCGAATCTGCAAATGTCGAATCCGTCGCTATCGTGGTGTCGCGTTCGTGACGTGTGATGCTGTTTGTGGATTTATCTGGGGATTCAGGTAAGTGTTGTGTGTTTGAGGATAATGGGTAGGGATTTTAGTGTGTGTGAGTGTGTGCGGTGGTGTTTGTTGTGTGTTTGTGTGTTTACTGCGACCTCGGAGTTAGAATATATAAGTGGGGGGGAGTGGGGGGGCTTGCCCCCCCTGCTTATAGGTAGGTTAAGTGTGTTTGTGTATGTTATGTTTGTTTAGTTAGGTAGGTGTGTGTGTGTGTGTGTGTGTGTGTGTGTGTGTGTGTGTGTGTGAATGGTCGCAATTGTAGTGTTCATTACTGTGGGTTTTCGTGCATGTGGTTTTTCGACTATTCAGTCTCGAAATACTGAAATTCGACATTTCAGTATTTCGAGATTGCATAGTGAAATCATGTATATACACAAACACACACACACATATATATAGATAAATATATATATATATATATATATATATATATATATATATATATATATACACACATACACACACACACACACACACACACAGATATAGATAGATATATAGATATAAATATATATACATACATACATATGTGTGTGTGTGTGTATATACACACACAGACACACACATATATATATATATATATATATATATATATATATATGTGTGTGTGTGTGTATATACACACACACACAAACACACACACATATATATATATATATATATATATATATATATATATATATATAGATATATATATAGATATATATACATATACACACACATATTATATATATATATATATATATATATATATATATATATATATATATATATAAATAAATGATCTTAGGAGGTTACTAGGCCAATGGCCCTGGGGCCCTTACAAACCTAGCCAAGAGCTTATCCCCAAAGAAGAAACCTCAGTCAGCACCTGTTGCCCCTGTCAATGAGGAACACAGGTGGAACCCCTGGGACAAATTTGTGGTTTCCCATCCACTCATCAAGGTTGTGCTTGAAGAGAGTCAGTGAGGTACTGTGTTTGACATGTATGGGAAGTCTATTTCAAAAACAGGGCAGCCTCTGGGAGTCAAACCTGTCTCTCCAGCAGGTTTTGTTGATGTTGCATATAGGAGTTAGGCCTTTTGAGCGGGTAATGCACAAGGAGTTAGTCTTATGTATATGGAGCACCTCTAGTAAGGCAGGGTCCGATACTGCCTTGTAAGCAAGACACAGATCACCTCTGAGCAATCTGTACAATACAGAGTAGAGTGACAGTAATTTGAACCTCTCTGCATAGAACAGGTGTTGGAGGCCATGGATTCTCTTTGTGAGGTACTTCTGTGGCCTTTCCAGTTGGTGTAGGTGTTTGGAGAGGATACTACCAAACAGGGCGTTATACTCAATTACTGGCCTAATGAGGGAGGAGTACAGAGAGGTAATAATCTCCTTTCAGATGCAATCCCTTTACTTATGAGATGAATCAAGTAAAATTATTTTAGAACCACTGCCACTTTATGATGGTCGAATGTGAGATTGTCAACCTGAGTACCCAGGTCTCTCACCACAGGTTGTGTGTTTAGGGAGTTGCCGTTAATGTGGTAATCAGTATGGGCAGTGTTTTTGCTGAATGATATGATAATACATTTTTTGCATTTAACTTAAAGCCATGACTTTGGCACCAGTCATTTGTTGCTGTGAGATTTCTTGCAGTATGTTAACATAATTTGGGGAGTCAATGACAGCGCCCAACTTGTAGTTGTCCACACACTTGGTCCAGCACTGGCCTTTTACCTTTGCCTGGACCTCTGAGAAGTAGATGCCAAACAGTAGGGGTTCCAGGACAGATCCCTGGGGAACACCACTAGTGACAGGTCTGCTGTCGGACGTTGAGGCACCTATTTTGACCTTGTGGGTCTTATCAGTGAGCCAGTTGGCCACCCACCAGATGAGAAAGGGATTTACACCAAGTTGCGTTAACTTTTTGATGATGCCAGAGTAGGGGATTGCGCCAAAGGCCTTGGCAAGTCAAGGTAAGCTATATGTACTGACTTTCCCTCATCCAGGCCCTTGATGACAGTCTCAAAGAAGTCAACCAGGTTCAACAGGCAAGATCTGTCCTTGATGAATCCTAACTGGGTGGGGTCAAGTGCCTGGAGATGGCCAATATCTTTGTTTATAAGATCCATAATAATGATCAGACTTGTCAAGCTAATGGGGCGGTAGTTTCCAGGGTCAGTAGTGGCATCACCTTTGTGCAAGGGGTTGACAATGGCAGTTCTCCACTCTGCTGGAATGAAGCTGTACTTATGCTGTGGTTGAATATGGTGCTCAATGGCAAAGCTAGTTCTTGCTGGAGATAGTGCAGAATACAGCCTGGGATAATATCAGGTCCCATGGAAACCGTGTTCTTTGCTCTGGATAGGGCCTTTAACACTTTATCTATAGAGACGTGAGGTGTGGGACAAGTATCGGGGATGTCTTTTGGGGGAGATAGCGGGTGAAGTTTGCACTGAAGCTATCTGCTAGCAGGTTGGCTAAGTCAACAGGACCAGTGTAAGTGGTACCGTTAAGTACTAATTCGGAAGAAACTTGTTCTTTGCCATGGAGGTTCCTGATGTAAATGAAGAAGGCTTTGTGGTTTCCATTTGTTTTAGAGGCTAGTTTCAATTCATAATTGGCTTTGGAGGTTTTCACTAGTGATCTAATTTGCTTGTTGAGGCTGAGGAGTGAGTTTTTCCAGTTTGGAATTTGTTCCTTCTTACCTTTGGACAACAGTTTCTTCCTTTTGTTGTAAAGACTGTTGATAGAGGAAGTCCACTAGACAGGTTTGTTTCCTTGAGGAGCAGGTTTTAGTTCTGTTGGGTATGGCTGAGTCTATGCAGTTGTACAGGTGCTTGTATATACTGTATTGGGGCACTGTTCAGCATAGTTGCCTGCATCTTTTGAGGGGGGTGGTGGTGTGAAGCTATTGATACCCTCCCTTAGAAGGTTGTAGTCAGCCTTTGAAAAGATTTTAGCTTGGTTATGGCCCAGGGGGTTGCATGGGACAGAAACTTCAAATGAGACTGACCAATGATCTGATCTCACCATGGAAGAAAATACTATGGGAGTGGTGCAGCGGTCACCCATGTTGGTGATAACCATGTCCAGAATGTTATCTCTCCTTGTGGGGGATAAAACAAGCTGGTCTAGTGCATTAGAATTGATGAAGTCAAGGAATCACTGGATGAGTGCATTAATGTAAGAATACTTCACCCAGTCTATGGTGAGGTAGTTGAAGTCACCAAGGATCAGGGTGTTAGGGCATACCTTGATGTATGTCGAGGTAGGAGGAGTGGGTGTCCTGAATCATGCAGGAGGGTGTATAGCTGCCTATAACTTGGATGGGTGTCTTGCCAACTGTCAGTTGCACCTGGAGTAATTCCAGTGCATCATGCTGGCAAACGAGTCAGGAGGTGTGCCTGTCCTTAATGAAGATAGAGACTCTACTGTCCTTAATCTACCCAACTTCATTTTGGGGTCAGAATATGTGGAATGAGGTATAGCGTGGTAATGCAGGGGTGCTCTCCACAACCCTTGAACCAGGTTTCCATGACCGCACAGACATCGGCATCTTCCAGTGCAAGGAGAGCCTCCAGTGAGTGCATTTTCAGGTTAAGGCTCCTAGTGTTAAGCAGCATGACCTTCAATTTGATTTTTGGCAGATCTTTTATGTTGGAAGATTTGTCCTTGGGACATAGCCTAAAAAAGGCAAAATAGGGGAGGCAAGAGCCTTGGCCAGGATCTGGAATCCCAGGGGGTGATACGTGGAAGCCATCTCTGGCAAAGCATCGAGGCTTGTCAACAATGTCATCCCATGCAAATACTAGATTCCCTTGGAGAGACACCAGAAACTATGCCAATTGTTGGAGTCAATTATTTTTCGCTGGTATTGTGGTATCATTCTTGGTGAAGGTAGGATGCTGCTTAGGGCTAGGGTCATACCTGCCTGAGACATATACTCTGAGAGTTCAATCATGTCTCTCTTCATAAAGTCCAGGGAGGTACATCTCAAGTCATTCACACCAACCTGGACAATAACACAATCATACTTGTACCTGTTGTGGACAGACTTAAGTGCGTGCATAATGTGGCGGATACTGGCACATAACAGACAACTTCTCCTTGTCGAGCCTGGTGAGGGGAACATCGGTGTGTCTCACAACTGAGTCATCAATGACTAGTATGTTTGGTTTATTGTTATGCCTTATGGGCTGCATTGGTTTATTATTATGCTTTATGGGCTGTGTTTGTGACACACTGGTGTGTTGTCTGCTGTGTGTTGTATTTGGTGATGTGTGTGGAATGTTTGTGTGCGTTTTGGAGGTCTCTGCTGTTTAGGTAAGTTTTTGTTGAGGATCTTTGCATAGGAGGGTGCGTGTTGTGCTTGGCTATGTGGTGTGGGTGGTGTAGTGTTTGTGCTGGCAATCTCCTCTTTGTCAGGAGTACTTACTGTGGCGCAAGAGAGTATGGATTCCAGGTTACTGATGTAGATGCATTTCTTGCAAGTAGAAGAATTATGTGCTAGGATAAGAGGGCTGTCAGTGAACATGAGGCAGTTGCTACACTCTCCCAGTATGCCCATGTCGACCAGGATGGCAGGAAAAACTGATCATAGTGTTCTGAATACTTGGACAAGCTTATGGAGTGAGGGTTTTGATAAGGGTTTGTTCACAAGAGTGTAGACCACAAAAACCTTCTTAAATGTAAAATAACAAATCAAGCTCAAGGAACACGCCAGGGCTGACCAAGGTCCTTCACATAAACAAACAGGCAGAATAAACTGATGAAATAGAGTCTCAAAAAATAAACAGCTTTAATACATAGAGAACTGGCAAGCGCTTTCACCCTTATGGGCTTCCTCAGGCCAATAAAATTCCATAAAAAATGATTGTATAAATACACTTGAATGAATGACATCATTTCCTGTATTGCACAAATTAATTAATTCATTCTCAAAATAATGACAAAGAATGAAGCATTACTAAAACATGTCTAAATACAATACATATTATAGAAAACTCACTAAAATAATATATTACATCTGACTAAGTATAATATAAAACATATAAAAAATGCATAAACATAAATGAATTTTATATTAAAAGATATGATATTGTTAGTTTAAAACCTAACTAAAAACTATTTAATCTTCAGCTTTCTCCCTTTTAACATGGGTCTCATAGGGACTATTGAGACCCGGTTTCTTATCTGCCCTTAATCTTATAATCCACTTGACCTCACACTGTTCTGTAAAATTCCTCACATCTCCACCCCTCTGATTGAGTGTATTAACTTGCATCAGCAAAAACTTAAACCTATGCTCATCAGAAGTCTCAATAACATGTTTTGAAAGTGTATTTTTACAGGATTTAGTGCATATATTATGCTGCGGTGGTGGTGCTGCGGTAGCCTTGTCGCCTCACAATAAGACGCTGTCCGGTTCGATTCTCAGCTAAAGCTTCTTCTGCGTGAAGACATGCGTGAATGGGCGTACCTTCGTTAAAGGATGTGCGTCAGGGCTGGCAACTCAGCACATAAAAATCTATCTGCCAATCATTAGCGGACCGGAGTTCCGCTGTGGCGACCCCTAACCGGGATAAGCCGAGTGCAAATATTATAGAGATGTTCTCTTATTCTATATTTCAATTTTCTGTTTTTCTGACATAAAATGCCAGACATAATGCACAGGTAGCTATGTACACTACATGTTCAGAGTCACAAGAAGCACTTATTTTAAAATCAAAATACTGTGAGGTCGATATTAATTTTTATCCTAGAACATATAGATTTTTAGGAGTACATAGTTGTGCAAGTAGCCATACCGTTCAGTAGTACAATCCATTAGAAATGAGACATGTAATCATTCTTGTAAAACAGCTGATGTTTCAGACTCATAAAGACAGTTTCTACATGTAGCCAGGGGATATAGTGATACAAAGTGAATAGTGAGTAGGTTAGTCTGGGTTTGTACAGAAGCATAACCAGTGAATATTTAGGTGTTTTTTAAGAGACATTTTAAATTGGGTTAAGGAGTGGACTGCAGTAAGTTCAGCAGGAAGTAAGTTCCAGGTTTTGCCAACAAAGTTATAAACTAATGACTCACCAGCTAAGTTTTTGGATTTAACAGTTTGTACTAGCATTCTGTTACCCGCGGTAGTGGTGCTGTGGTAGCATTGTCGCCTCACAGCAAGACATTTTCCCATTCGATTCTCAGCTAGAGCGTCTTCTGTGTGGAGGCATGCGTGAATGGGCATGCCTTCGTTGAAGGTTGTGCATCAGGGCTGGTAACTCGGCACGTAAAAATCCACTACCAAACATTAGCGGACCGGAGTTCCGCTGTGGCGACCCCTAACCGGGATAAGCCGAAAGACACGTACTAGTTAGAAGAGTGTAGTGTTTTTAGGTTACTGTAGGGGGTGATTATATTTTTGAGTATGTGCGTGATTTCTGTCTGGTAGAGAACTTTGTAAGCAACTATTAATTGGTTATACTGAAGTAGATAGGGTAATTCTAGCCAGCCTAGAGATCTAAGGTTAAGACAGTGATGTGTTCTATATGCTGAACCTGTGGCAAATCTGGCAATATTATTATAGCAGCTATTGAGTTTATTGAGGTCAGATTTACCTAGGTTTGTATAAATAGGAGAGGCACAAAGAAGGGTTGATAGTAAATGTGTATGGACAATCACAGTCCTAGCAGATGGGGTTAGGAATGGCTTAATCTTATATAAAGAGCCGAGTTTCTTATTGACTGTTTTAATGGTTCGATCGATGTGAGCATCAAACTTAAGATTATTGTTGACTATTACACCTAACAGTTTGGGGAAATTATAGTGTCATTGTTAGATGTTATGGTAAACGAGTGGGGGTGAAGAGTAACAGCTTTGTTTTATTTGGATTTAATAGCAGACGCTAATCAGTGAGCCAGTTTTCAGCTTTGTTAAAGGTATTTTGGGATAAAGTCTGTAAGTCTATTGGGGAGTAGCAAAACAGATTAGGGTAGAGTCATCTGCATATTGAATGCAGGTTGCATTTGGGATGACTGTATAGAGATCATTAATGAAGATGAGGAATAGGAGGGGTCCCAATACTGACCCCTGAGGGACTCCAAGGGTGACTGGTAATAGGGAGTATAGATAATCCTTCCATAGTACTGCTTGTTGTCTGCCACTTAGATAGGAATGAAACCAGGTTATCTATGGAGAGTTTTTAGTGTGCATAGGAGTAGCTGGTGGTTTACCATATCAAACGCCTTGGATAGGTCCAGAAAGAGGGCAGAGGAAAGTTTGTTATTGTTACGGTTTTGATTTATTGTATGAGAGAAGGAAAGAAGGGCCGAGGTTGTACTATGGTGAGGTCTAAATCCATGCTGGGAGGGGGCTACGAGATTGTTCAAATTGAGATACGGTAAGAATTGCTTATCGATACATTTTTCCATAATTTTAGCCAAGGGTGAAAGGATGGCAATAGGCTTCTAATTTGATAGTTCAGTGGAACTACTCCTTTTATGGAGAGGAATAACATGAGAAATTTTTCCAGATGGAGGGGATATAAGCTTCCGAAATGGTTCTATTGATTAATATTGAAATGGAATATGCTATTACGTCTGTGGCTTTTTGAAGTTATTCTGCAGGGAGAAGGTCTACTGATAGGATAGTGGGTTTCAGTTTCTTGATTAACAATCTGATAAGTGATGTTGGTACTGGATGAAAGTTGAAGGAGAGAAGAGTATTGGGTGTGGGCTGTGGGCCAGTTAGATTTGGGGTATTGGGAGCTAGTTGGTTGGCAAGGGAGTGAATAGTTTCCGTAAAGAAAGTGTTAAAGCTGCTAGCAATATTTTCTGGAGGTTTTTGTAAGGTAGTCGAGGGGGTAGGGGTAGTAGAATGGCCTGGGTGGAGAGTGATTCAACACTATACTGGGACAATTCCAGTGTTAAAGGTTAACATAAACCTTACACAATACCAGAGTCACAGAGAAAAGCTATGCAAGATGAACAATACAAAACACTTAAAATGGGGATAATAAAGAAATCAGAAGTGAGTGGAACAACTCCATAGTCTTACTCCCAATGCCTGATGAAACAATTTAGTTCTGTAATGATTTTAAGAAGCTGAATAGTATTTCAAAATATGCCAGTTACTCAAAGTGTAGGGTAGATGAACTATCAGGAAGGTTAGATAAGGTAAGATTCTTAATTACAGTAGAGCTATCAAAGGGACACTGAAAATCCCTTTAACAATTGAAGCCAGAAGAAAAACAAAACAGTATTTTCAACACCATAGAACTTATTCTAGTAAATATTGTACTTCCTTTTGTGGTACATGATCCCTGGCAACATTTCAAAGACTAAAAGACAAAGTCCTAAAGCCAAATATTAAATATGCTGTCATTTACCTAGATGTTGACATAATAAATAGATGACTGGGACACTGATCTACCTAAGATACAGACTGTACTCCCTGGAAAATCCCAGGTTACCTGTTAAAGTCTTCAAAAGCAACTTAGGCATGACAGTATTTATTGTACGTAATAGGGAGGGGAATTATTAAGCCTCAGAAAGAATAACTAGAAGCAGTAAAAACTGTCTTGTCTCAGACACTAAAAAGTAAGTGAAGGTAGTCTTGTTCCAGACACTAAAAAGCAAGTGAAGGTAGTCTTATGATTAAGCTAGGTACTGTCAAAAACTGTACCCTATTTTTGCATCGATAGTATGTCCTATTACAAAGCTGAAAAAGGGAAGACTAGTATTAAAGTAAAGTGAATAATGGTAGGAAACAATGTTTTCAAACAGTTAATGGAAATATTGTGTCATCGCCTGTTCTAGCATACTCGGGGGGGGGGGGTTAGAAGATCATCTGTTTACACTGATGCATCAGAGGTAGGTCTATTGACAATGCTCTATGTTTTGATGACGAACATTACCTATATATTTCCTGACTCGCAAGTAAGGCAGAAAATAATGTATTCTACTACTGAAATTGATGCTTGGTTCTCAAGTGAGTGCTTTCTTCACTCAAACATCTGCTCAGCAAGATGTTCACATTAGTGACAGATCATGTTCCCTTAATGTGGATAAATCAGCATGGAAAAACACAGGTATGTAGGTGGGCATTCTTCTTACAACTGATCAAATTTATAGTACAGTACATTCCAGACTGCACCTACCATAATGTAGATGGCCTGTCTAGGGTTCACAGCCCATTTAGTGGGCCTAAAATGGAGAATGCCAACCTAGGGAGGGGATCAATGCAGCATAGTGTAGAAGTTCCCCCTTAGGGGTATGTCAAAATAAACATAACCACCAAAAAGAATGTAGATATTGTTGTAAATACTGTTAATAGATATGTTGTTGCAACACTGACACTGGAACTGTTGCTTTAAAAGGTATGATGTACACAACCCTCTGTCTTGGAGTAGTGGGTACAGAGGTTTTCACTGGTTTGGTGTTAATGAATCCAATCATTTTTGTATAGAAATGATGGCTGAAGTCAACCAGTTCAGAGTTACTGGCCCTTTCTGGAGGATAATTCTATGCTTGAAGCAATGGTTCAAGGTGAAACACGACAGAGTACAGGCAGATATGAAGGAAGTCATCACAAGAAACTTGCATCTTTCCTGCTTGAGGGAAGCCAGAAGACAGTACAGTTGCTTAAGTTCTACTTACCTGTAATAGGAAATCTCAAAAATTTCCTGAAATTGGGAGCAATAGGAATATGTTCATAAACATCCTTGAGATCTAAAATTGCCATGAGACAGTGGTCTGCAATGTTAGAACTGACTATAAGGTGATCATTTTGAATTTCAGAACTTATACAATGGAGTTTAGAAAGGACAAATCTAGAGAGAGTCTCCAGGAGTGCTCATGTTTTGGTACCAAAAAGATTCTTGAGTAAAACTCTTTCCCTTTGTGTGTTGCAGGGACTGGTTCTATGACCTCTGCTTCTACCATGTGAAGGAGCACTGGAGGAGCAGCTCTTTCTGGTCTGGTGGGTGTGGGGGAATTCCCCTGAAAGGGGGAGGAATTTATATCAACTGTCATATGTATCCTCTCCGACATATTCTCAGAACACATTAGTATGAAACTATTTACAGCCAGGCTGCACTGGTTGCGAGAGAGCCTGTGAAAGGGGAGGAAGAGATGAAGGAAAGGGTAGTGAGGGTGCTCCTTGACTTGGCATAGTCATTCCTTTGCAGGGGTTGATCCTTTTTTGAAAAGAAACACTTCATTTGGTTTCGAAGAATTATCCTCCTGCCATTTCCTTTTGGATCCCTTTTGTTTGTTCGGCCCCTTGAAGGAAGATAACTTGTTCAGGGAAAACCTGGGCACATGAAGTATCCTAGACACCCCATGCACCAATTTGCCTTTATCATCCCACTGTTTGAGAATCTGTGACACAGGGCCCAAACATCAATTTAGAAATTAAAGGTGCATTTAAAATTTCAGCTTTTAAATCATCAGAGAAGTAGTTCTGATTACTTAATCAAGCATACCATGTTAATACAACAGAAGCAGTAGCATTTCCAGGGAGTGTATCTGCACATTCAAGCACATCTCTCAAAGCATATTTCGAAACCTGAGTCAAATCAAAAACAATTTTGCTCACATAAGTTATTCTACTCTCCAGGTAAGGATGCAGCAAAATATTTCAAACTGTAAAACACATTTCCACCACTAGCCTTGAAAATGTAGAATTCTTAAGGCTAAATTAATAGAAGGAGATGTCATTTGCCCTTAAGATTTAACCATTTTCCTTCTTAATCGGGTGGGGGGGGGGGGGTGGATTAGATAAAGGTTTTGTTTGTGCAGGCAGCAGGGGAGACTGCAGCTGGGTCAACATTCAAATGAGACCAATCATATCCAGGACCACCCTATATTTTTACTGAGCCTTTTAAGGGACTGTTGGAAATGATACTGGTGTTCTGCAGGTAGCTTTATAAACATCTTCCAAGGCTAGTAAGAGTCACGTGGGGGGGGGGGGGTATCCACAGATTTGGACATCTGGTCCTCTTTAAGGTTCTATACTCTACCTAACTCTAAGGTAGCTCCCAACTGCTTCCAAGCAAAAACATCATTACATCTAGCAATCATCAGAGAAAAAGCAAACAATTGTTTGGACTTGCATTCAAGTTCACATTTTGAGGAATCAGAGTGACTGGACTCAGTGTCAGCTAGGAAATCACCATTGTCCTAATCAGATTCTTCATCATTCTCTGAAAAAAGAGAAAGGTCTCTAGCCAAACCAGCATCAGAGTCAGGTATGTGAACACAACCACCAGGATTAGCTGTCTGCAGAACACTTTTGGCCAAGGAAACCACATCAGCCTTACAAACAGCTATAATCTAATCATCAGCCGTATGATGAAGCTTCTGTTTCTTTTTCTTGTAAAATCCAACATAGGAAATTGATGCTCCTCACCTATGGTCACCCCCTTGTTGGTCAGGTCAGAACATAAGCTAATCACCCTTACCATCCACATCCCACCCCCAGCCCCCAGTAAGGAAACCTCCATAAAAAACTTCTCCAAAGCCAACTTCATGCTACTCAAGTCAGAAGTTACAAACTTCATGACACCCATGCAGACGGGAACTGAAAGTTCGACTGCTGAGTCCTACACTAAGGCACTGCACGAGCACATCCACTCATGCATGAATTGTGTCATCCCAAATAGAACCAAGATGCTCTCCTCCAAAAAAGGAAGCCAATCTGGTGGTCCCCTGCCATAAACAAACTTTACAACAAAAGGAATAAACTGTTGCAGAAAAGAGGAAAATCCCAGGATGCAAAAAACTCCCTTACCAGCCTCAGTAAGAAGCTGAGATCCCTCATAAAATCCTCCAAAGCTAGTTACGAAAATAAAATTGCCAAAGACTCCAAAGACAACCACAAGGCATTCTATAACTATGTCAAGAATCTAAATGGCAATGCTCAAATCTGCTCTGAGCTACAACAGAATAGCATTAAATATACTGATCCCAAGGATATTGCCAATATCCTGGCAGATCGATTCACTGCCAACTTCACCCCCCTTTCAGCCCCTAAATGGCCCATCTCAATACCGGAAGATTGCTAAATTCCGGTAATAACGGCCACACAGGTAAAAAACGCACTCTCCAAAGCTAAGAATACAGCATCCATGGGACCGGATGACATCCCGGGCTGTGTACTCCATGAACTACAAAATGAACTGGCACCTCACCTAAGTGTCATGTTTAATTACACCCTCACCTCAGGCTTCATGCCCACTGAGTGGTGCACAGCTACAGTTACCCCACTCCACAAGGGGGGATCCACCTTGGATCCCGGTAACTACTGCCCCATCAGTCTGATGAGCTTGATCTGCAAGGCCATGGAATGTTTTGTCATGAAACTTATAAACAAAGACATTGGCAATCTTAAAACACTGGACCCCACCCAGTTTGGGTTCATGAAGGGCCGATCTTGTCTCCTGAACCTGATTGACTTCTTCGAATCAGTCTCTAGAGCTGTAAGGGTAAGGCAGTCCACACAGCCTATCTGGACCATGCCAAGGCCTTTGACACTATCCCCCACTCTGGAATCATAGATAAACTTACTAAGCTGGACATTAATCCCTACGTCACTCGATGGGTTGCCAACTGGCTTACTGACAGAACCCACACTGTAAAAGTAGTTGACTCCAAATCCAGCTCCAGACAAGTGACAAGTGGAGTACCTCAGGGTTCAGTCCTGGGACCTCTCTTGTTTGGCATCTACTTCTCTGAAGTACAGGCCAACACTAAGGGACTCCGGCTAACAAAGTTTGCAGATGACTGCAAACTGGGAACCATTATTGAATCCCCAAATGATGTCGATACTCTACAAAAGAGCCTTACAGAAACAGATGCTTGGTGCCAGAGCCATGGGCTCAAGCTCAATGCCAAGAAATGTATAGTTATCCCCTTTGGGAAAAAACAAGTACCCATGAATTACCACATTGGTGGCAGCACACTAAACACCAAAAGTGTGATAAAAGACTTAGGGACACAGGTGGACAGTGGTCTCACTTTCAATAACCACATCGCCACAACAGTCAGGAAATACTTCTATGTGGCACACCTCATCACTAAGGGCTTTTTATCCAGAAAAAAGGAGGTCATTGTCCCACTGTACTCATCCCTCATTAGACCTATTATAGAATACAATGTCCCATTTGGTATGTACCTCTCAAGACATCTGCAACAACTGGAAAGGCCGCAGAAATACCTCACTAAAAGAATCACAGGCCTAAAGCAGATGCCTTATGCTGACCGCCTTAAAAAACTCCAGCTATACTCTGTCACATATTGTCTACTCCGAGGTGATCTCTACTTAACATACAAGGCCATGTCAAACCCAGAGCTGCTGGACATGCTACACTTAAAAAAATCCCAATTCCTCAGAGCCACATGCTCCAGGGATCTGAACCTTGTCATCACAATAAACAAAACATACTGGAGGGATAGGTTCCTGACCCAGAGACTCCCCAGACTCTGGAATAGACTGCCCATACATGTCAAGCAGAGCACCTCTTTGGTCCTCTTCAAAAGAAACCTTGATGACTGGATGAGAGAAAGGAAATTCACCCCAGGGATCATGTCAGTCGCCCTGCTAGACAGGGGTCCAGGGAAGTAAATAGTGTAGGAAGAAATAGCCAGGGAATTGTTATGACTAGGCTTGTACAGGCCCTAGGGCCGATAGCCTAGTACCAACCTATGAACCTCACAAGATATCTACAAGAACTGGAAGGGCCGCAGAAATACCTCACAAAGAGGATTACTGCCCTCAAACAGATGCCCTGCGCAGACCGTCTCAAAAAACCCCAGCTTTACTCCGTCGCATATCGCCTACTCAGAGGCAATCTCTGCCTAACATACAAAGCTATGTCAAACCCAGAGCTGTTGGACATGCTCCACTTAAAGAAATCCCAATCCCTCTGAGCTACACACTCTAGGGACCTAAACCTTGTCACCACAATAAACAGAACATGCTGGAGGGATAGATTCCTGTCCAGAGACTTCCCATACTCTGGACCAAACTAATTTATATCAAACAAAGCTCCTCTTTAGCACTCTTCAAGAAAAATCTTGATGATTGGATGGGAAATAGGAAATTCACCCTGGGGATCACCTCTGTGGCTCTGCTCAACAGGGGCACAGGAAACTAATTTTCTTGGGTGGCAAAAGCCAGGGTACCTTTTGGGCTAGGCTTCTAAAGGCCCTAGGGCCGATAGTCTAGTACCTACCTAAGAACGAGATTAAATATCTAGGAATAGAATAATATGTTTGGCAAGGGGTCTCTTACCCTGGACTACTCCTGCACCTAAAGGGTTTGGTTCTTCCATACCTGCACCATGTACTGGAACAGCCCCAGAGGACGGGGGAAAAGGTAAATGCTCTATCAAAAGAAAATAAAACAGATTAAGAACAGTAGACATGCCTCTAGTGTCTAAACAAAACACACAACACTTCTGAGAGAAATACTGAATGTTTCCTCAGAAACAAAAAACAAACAGTTGTCAAAAACAGAACTCAAATAAAATTGCTACAAGCAGAAATTCCCACACATATTATTGTAAACACTGACAGAACCAAAATATTAAAATAAATATATAATTAAAAAATAAACATAAAAGCAGAAATAGAATAATAAATCTAATAATAAAATGAGAGGAAGAGAGTCCCTAAATGGGGCTTATCTGAGCAGTAAGACAGGGCAAAAAAAGCACTTGAACCTGTGAAGAGTCAGGGGACTTTCTTCTCTGGATGGCAGAAAAAGACTGAACATTCACTTCCTGTCACAGCTGAAGGCTTCCCTCTTAGGATATCCTCCGTCAACCAGCTGTCACAGGAAGAGATAGGTAGGGGAGTTCAAGCCTTTGAAAGTTTACTAGTATTGGGCTAGCTTGGCAGATAATCCAAAATGCCACTGAGGCAGTGGGAATGATGAACACAGACAGATACTAAAAAGCTCAGACCCTCTTTCTATGACAGACTATGCCCTGCTGTATGATACCTACAGGTACCTTAACCTCTGCTGTCTTACAATGCAATTTCTTTGGGAAGACACTGATTTTTCTGTATTTATTTAATAACATTACATATTTATTACAGCTAGTGCATTTTTATATTTCATAACATCTTACTCCCTATATATGCATATACATGCATGCATGTGTGTGTGTATCTATGAATGTGTATATTTTCTTTTGTCAAACAAAAAGTTGTTGAGATACATTCTATCAAAAAACATACTGATGGAATGTAATTCAATAACAAACACAAAAGCAAGTGTTTTTGCATTTTGCAGTTGGTCAAGCCCAGCTGTGTCCTCCACACCCTTGCTTTAATATATACGTATACCAACTCCAAGATCACATGTCAGTGGGAAATACTCTCCAATCTCACAGTAAACCACACAGCCCTACAACATTCAACAAAAGGGAATTCAAAATGCAGGACCCCAATGAATGGACTTTTCAACTAAAGGTATAGAAGCTATGAAGGCTGCCAGCCTAGCTAGATATAATTTTGTAAATATTTCTATGACATTGTAAATTTTAATAGGATCCACAGGCTTGTGTAACAAATGTAAGAAAATGATGTTATGTTCTGGGCTTCAAAAATGTAACCACAGTGCACCCTGCTGGAAGAAAGGTGATAAGTAAAGCATTTTATGACTGTTTGATCTCAAACTCGGAGACAGGAAGTCTGGGCTAGCAAATTCTTTATATTGTCTTGATTTGGTTTTACATGTAAAAGTGTCTTTTATTGCTGTGGTTTCCTGGCCAGCTGCAGCTTGCAGAGAAATGTAAATTCTGAGTTTCTGTTAGCCTGGGAGCTATAGGAGAAGTGATAAAAATGATGTAATGTGAAATGATTCAGCAGTCCTGGGTATTGTCAATTTTAGACTTTCTCAGAATGAAAGATGGAGCATTTTGGATTTTGTCTGAAGCTGACAACAACTCACCAGCACTTGCTTTGCTCTGTATAGAAGTACTTATTTAGAAGTTAGTACTTATCTTAGTTATATATGAATTTAGCCAGATTACTCTAGCTGTTTTCTATATTTATGTCAGACTATCCTGCAATATTGTTTTAAAGCATTTTCCTGTGATCTCTGAACTCTTGATTAGCACTGTGTTGAATTGATGAGATTTGTCTCATGCTTTTATTATTTATTATTAAATATTTTAAACCTTTCAACTGTGGCTATTTTGTGTAGAGATAATTTAAGCTCTAGAGTACTTGCATGTATTTGGTGATACTGTGCAAGCCACTCCAATAGTCTTGCTGCTCAGTCACACTTAATATTTGGATAACAGTAATATAACACAGTGAGACTGGTCACCCTTTGGGAAGGGTCTTATAGTAGCTGATAACAGTGGTTGGTGGCAGTGATTTCTACCTTATAGTCTGGGCAGAAAGGGGGCACAGCTGGAGAACCTGTGCCAGCCTTCCCCAGGAGTGTCTGCATCTAAATCAAATCTTAAAGGATGTGTCAGCTACTTGGGCAGGAACACAAAGCACTGGTTTGACAGAGAGGGTGCTGGAGGTTTTAGCTTGAACACCAGGCTGCGATCTGGACCCTATAGCTGTGCCAGTGAGGAGTCTTATTGGGGATCTGGAGAGAAAGGGAGAAACCAGCCCCAGACTGACTGTGACCTCTGTGTGGCTTAAGGAAAATTGTACTTTACTGTGTGTGTATTTGTTATACTGTGTGTGTACGTGTTATCCCCATATGTGTCCACCCCTCACTGGTGCTAGTGGTGAGGATTGAGGTTCCTTGATTACTGGGCCAGTGCATGGGTATCACAGAAGCTACACATATAGATAAAACACATACACACCCTATATACAAGTTAAAACTCCATGGAGTATTTACTGGAAGGGAAAAAAGGAATATTAGCAGCATAAATGAGATTTTCTCAGCATATTTTACAAACAGAAAAGTATTAATAAAGTTCAGCTCATTGAATAATTACAGTCTCTAGATGGCAAACAGGATTCTCAGCTCATTCTTGCCTTTAGCAAACAAAATTAGAAGTTAAGTTAAACCCTGTTTCGTAACAGCCAAAAGAGTTTTGGGTATTAAGGCTTCTTAGTTTTCCTGAAAATAGACCAGAACCACAAACCACAGGAAACAAAAAATCTGGCAGGCAGACGTGAACCACAAAACCAGTTGCAAACAAATCCAAGGCACAAGGAGAAGATGTAGTCACTTTTTATTTGCAGAAAAATACAATAAAATAAGTGCTTTCATCATCAACTATTGGAGACTTCATCAGACAAAGTACCAAACAAGAAAAGCAGTTATTTTAAAAGCAGAAGTCAGAATACACCCACCATCCTAACCAATCAAATCAAAAGTGGGAAATGACATCCCAACAGAATCATTATTGCACTTAAAGGAAACTGCATTTCATAAAAAGATACCAAAAATGTATAAATATAAATACATGAAAATATAGGGAGAATATAAAGAGAGGTGGAGAGATCTTGAACCAGATCCCTTTGGAGGTGGATGAAATGTGCCAAATAGTTAGTCACCCTCAGTCCAAAGGTAGCAGAGGTGTACACCCACTTCCCAAAATGGTCTATCGCCCGGGACTCCCTGTTCAAGGGATGGACCATGGAGCTCTGCAATGTTAATTCCATCTTTGTGGCAGTGGCAACCACAATGGCATCAACTGGTACTCCTTTGCTGATGAACAAACGGTTCACAGGTGGATTAACGAATTTGTTGGCCCTCTTTGGAACAGGCTCTACCATATCCAATTCCTTCCAGGCCCTGCTAGCAGTTAGACCCACTAATTCATTAGTGGCAGGGGCACCCAGTTGGTAGACAGGTTCATCCCAAAAGCCTTCAAAAATATGGACTCCTCTGAAGATGGGGGTTTGGGAGACCATTTGCCCTTTTGTTTCAGGAGCTCAAGGATGTCTTCAAAGGAGACATCATGAGGCAGAGATCTAGGGGACCCTTCTCATAGGTACATAAGTTGGTACTAGGCTATCAGCCCTAGGGCCTATACAAGCCTAGACATAACAATTCCCTAGCTATTTCTTCCCACAGTATTTACTTCCCTGGACCCCTGTCTAGCAGGGTGATTGATGTGATCTCCAGGGTGAATTTCCTATCTCCCATCCAATCATCAAGGTTCCTTTTGAAGAGGGCCAAAGAGGCGCTCTGCTTGACATGTATGGGTAGTCTATTCCAGAGTCTGGGGAGTCTCTGTGTCAGGAACCTATCCCTCCAGCATGTTTTGATAATTTTAACACTACCTTCCCATGAAAGAATAAGCTGCCTGTCTTGGGACTCAAACCATGAATGCCTGCATGTAAAGCCACATCTCTAACCACTACACTACCTTGGCCTTCTCCTTCTACAAGGTCCATATCCTCAGTGAAACACTCTGTGGGGGAGTCCAAGTGCCTCCTCTTGCACATTCTGTTACGATGATCCTCCTCCACTGGAGGTTCCGGTGGAAGACTCGGAAGAGACAGGGACTCCCAGAGGGGAGGAACCCCCTGAAGGTTTGAGCAGGAGGAACAGAATGTGAGGCCTCACCAGCCAAGGTAGAGAGAAGTTGGGAAGGACCTGGACATGCGACACTGGAAGCTCCAGACCTGGAAAAGGTCCTCTCTACCACCCAGCAGGCTGAGGGGCTGGAAGCGGGCCCGTCCACCACATCCAAGGGAGAAGTCCCCAAGAAAGGAGGAATGTGGCTGGAAAGAGCCCCCCGACCCACAGATGATGCCAGTCTGGCACTATCAAAAGCTGAAGTGCTGAAAGGAAGGGATCAGTCCAAACAAATGGTAACAGAACCCCCACCCAATGCAGCCGGAATTGACCACTCCGGCACAGGGATCAGTCTGCTCCAATTGTGGAGGAACAGCAAAGAAAAAGCCCTAACAGTTGAAAGAAATCAAAAGAGCGCCAAAGACCCCCCCCCCCCCCCACACACACACACACACACAGACACAGACATACCTAGTCTAACTAAACTAACGGGAGTGGAGGAATCTACTCTATAGAAAGCTATAAAATCATAAAACTAGACTAACCTACACTAGAAAACTTACAAAACTGAGAAATATAATAAAGCTTTTTACTTACCTAGCCAAAGCCAGAGAAACACGTCTGCACAGGAAGCATGGCAAATGAGATCTGGGGAATCAGGCAGCAGCAGGTTATTATGGGAGAGAGAGACGCCAGAGACTTGGATCCATCTGTTGAATATTGCCGGCTCGGATCCACTGTCAGATCCAAGACCTTGTGGTCATGAATGAAGACATGGATAACATCAGATACAAAGGGCAAAACTAAAATAAAGTACACTTTACAGATCCTTCCCAGTGCAAACATTTCCTGTGGTCACAATTGTGATAGCTAGCTAATCCCTAGCTTCTCTCATCCATGTGGATCTCTTTATTACAGATAATAGCATACTTTACAGAGGAATCATCTGACAGATTACGTGAGACTGCTACCCTTATTACTGTAGCTTATGCAACATTCCAATTTCCAATAATATATAGGCAGTCTACTCTGATTTAGAACAACAAAGAGGGAATGACAAACTTGGTTGTACAGAAACATCCTGCTCATTAGCAACATGAAGCAAATCACTGTTACATCTGTCTATATCTACTTACTGCTGTAGCCAAATACTGGGAATCATGGGAGAAGCTCATATGAGTTATTGGTGCACTGGCATATCTAAAAGGTTCAGCACATTCATCTTTCAATGTTAAGCTCTCCAGAATTTGAACACTTCCGTCAGTGAATCCAACCCCAAGCAGTGTACCTAAAATGAGACAAAAAGAAGTCCAGCTTCACAGTCCATCACCAAATACCCTTGTATACCACAGAGAGCACCATTACTATTTTAGGTAGACAGATTGTTAATTTTGCTTTCCAATGTTTTATTTGTTTATTTATTTATTTTCATTTGTTACCCAGGAAAGTCCAAATGGGCTCTGAATCTCTTTTCACAGTAGGTCTAGGGGGAAAAGCACCTTACTCAAACTATTCCAGACAATACAGGAGTTAGTTAAAATAACTAATACTCACTTGCTGAAAGTAGCAACACAGACAATAAGTTGTCAATGCAGATAACATACATATTACAATTCATTAAAAGACTACACTTTCATACATACAATATTTACAGTTTATTGAAACATTTTTACAAAAATGTTAAAAACACTGCTTCAATTGCCATGTTTGCAAAACAGCAAAACTGAATTTGTTACAGAATGTGGGGCAATGCAGCAATTGTCTCATGTACACATAGAACCTTCTCCTCCTACCACCCAAAACTACAACCTGTGAGAGATGCACTTATACAGCCAAACTGGAAGGAAAGCTCTCTTCACCGAAGACTGGACTAGACAGTCAAGAGGAGAAGGTAAACACTTGCACCACACCACACTCATAACATAGTCCCTCAAAACCTACACCACCAAAACACACATATAGAAGCACAAAACACACGCCTACATTCACGCATTCACGGAGGCTCTCAATAAAAATCTGCCCAAACAACCGAGACCTCCAAAGCAGAAATGTAAGCAACCTCCACTCCCCCCCAACATGACCCAAATGACACATAACCCATAAACTCGGTGTGCCACTCAACTACAGCCCATAAGGCATAATGTACCCAACACTCTAGTCATAGGTGACTCTATAGTCAGGCACACTGATGTTCCACTCACCAGGCTAAACAAGGCGAAAGTTACTGTCAGCTGCCTGATGTGTGCTAGGATCCGCCACATAATGCATGCACTCGGGTCACTCCACAACAAGTACAAATATGACTCTGTCATTGTCCATGTTGGTGTGAATGACCTGAGACATACCTCCCTGGACTACATGAAAAGAGACATGGAGGAGCTCACCGATCTTGTAGCCAAGGCAGGTATAGCCCTAGCCCTGAGTAGCATCCTGCCATCACCCAGAATGATACCACAGTACAAGGACAAAATGATTGACTTCAACAATTGACTAAGCTTCTGTTGTCATTCTAAGGGAATCCAGTATCTGTCTGCCTGGGATGACATGATCAACAGACCACGATGCTTTGCCAGAGATAGCCTGCACCTGTCGCCTTTGGGATTCTGGATACTGGCAAATCCTCTTGCCAACCCTATAGTGCCTTTTTAGGCAAGGTTCAAATGGCAAATTCACCACCGTAACAGGTACAAGCATGCAAAATCTGAGGGTAATGCTACTCAATGCTATAAGTCTAAACCTCAAAATGCACTCACTCGAAGCACTCCTTAAAATGGAGAACATCGACATCTGTGCAGTGACAGAGACCTGGTTCAAAGCTCCAGAGAGCACCCCTGCATTACCAGGCTATAATTCATACCACACCTTTCAGCCACCTAACCCAGACCGAAACAATAAAGGTGGAGACGTGGCCATATTCATTAAGGATATCCACACCTCCAAGCTAGTTGCTCAGCATAATGCATCCGAGATTATCCAAGTTCAGCTAACTCTGGGCAAGACCGCAATCCAGATTGTAGCTTGCTACAGACCCCAGACCATGTCCCAGCATACCCACTCCTCTTTTCTTGATATACTGGAAAATATTAGGGTACAACCCAACACCCTAATAATGGGTGATTTCAACTACCCCACTATTAACTGGGAAAACTACTCAAGTACCAACTCTTTTGCTCAACGTTTTCTGGAATTCATACATTCCAACGCCTTGAATCAACTTATCCACACCCCCACCAGGGGCAGCAATATCCTAGACCTGGTCATCACCAACATGGGCCACCGGTGTTCCACACCAGAGGTCAATTCCTCATTGGTCAGATCCAACCACAAGCTAATCACCCTAGACATCCCCATCCTGCCCCCATTAGGGAAACAACCGTAAAAAATTCTCCAAAGCCAACTTCATTCTTCTTAAGACAGAAGTGGCAAACTTCATGACACCCATGCAGGTGGACAATAGAGGTATGACTGCTGAATCCTACACAAATGCACTTTATAAGCACTTACATGAGTGCAAGGATCGTGCTATCCCTAACAGAACCAAGATGCTATCCTCCAAAAAAAAAGGAAGCCAATCTGGTGGTCTTCTGTCATAAACAAACTCTACAACAGACGAAAGAAACTGTTGCAAAAAAAGTGTAAAATCCCATTATTGGAGGAACTCCCTGTCAACCTCAGTAAGAAGCTGAGATCCCTTATAAAATCATCCAAAGCTAGTTATGAAAACAAAATCACCACTGATTCTAAAGACAACCACAAAGCATTCTATAGCTATGTCAAGAATCTTGATGGCAACACTCAGATCTGCTCTGAGTTACTGCACAATGGCACTAAACATGCAGAGCCAACTGATATTGCCAACATCCTGGCAGATAGGTTCAGTGCTAACTTTACCCCCCTCTCTCCCACTAAAGGGCCCATCTCTATAACGGAAGAATGCAAAGTTCCTGTAATCACGGCGACACAGGTAAAAACCTCACTCTCCAAAGCCAAGAACACAGCATCCATGGGACCTAACAACATCCCAGGCTACCTTCTACATGAACTATAGAATGAACTGGCACCCCACCTAAGTACCATGTTCAGTCATAGCCTCACCTCAGGCTTTGGGCCCACTGAATGGCGCACCACGATGGTTATCCCACTCCACAAAGGGGGAGAAATGACAGACCGCAGGAACTACCACCCCATTAGCCTGACGAGCCTGTTCTGCAAGGCCATGGAACATATCATCATGGAACTCATAAACAAAGACTTTGGAAATCTCCAAACTCTGGACCTCACACAGTTCGGGTTTGTAAAACGCAGATCATGTCTCTTAAACCTGACAGACTTCCTTGAAGCAGTCACCAAAGCCATAGATTAGGGTAAGGTGGTTCACACAGCCTATCTAGATCTCACCAAGGCATTCAACACCATCTCCCACTCTGAAATTATAGATAAACTCACTAAACTAGGTATAAATCCCTATGTCACAAGATGGGTTGCCAACTGTCTTACTGACAGAACCCACACTGTGAAAGTAGACTCCAAATCAGACTTCAGACCAGTGACAAGTAGAGTACCACAGGGTTCAATCCTGGGTCCTCTCCTGTTTGGTATCTACTTCTCTGAAGTACAGGCTAACACAGAAGTTCTTTGGCTAACTAAGTTTGCAGATGACTGCAAGCTAGGAGCCATAATCGAAACTCCTAACGATGTCGGCATCCTACAAAAGGGTCTCACTGAGACAGATGCCTGGTGTCAAAGCCATCGCCTCAAGCTCAATGCCAAAAAGTGCATTGTCATCCCCTTTGGTAAAAACTCTGTACCCATGAACTGCCACACAGGCGGCAGTCTACTTAACACAGAAAGTGTGATAAGAGACCATGGGACACAGGTGGACAGTAGTCTCTCCTTTGATAATCACATCGCCACAGTAGTCAGGAAATCTTTCTACGTGGCACACCTCATCACAAAAGATTTCTCATCCAGAAAAAAAGAGGTCATTGTTCCCCTCTACTCATCACTCATTAGACTCATTATAAAGTACAACACCCCTTTTGGTATGTACCTCACAAGACATCTACAACAACTGGAAAGGCCACAGAAATACCTCACAAAAAGGATTACTGGCCTCAAACAGATGCCCTACACAGTCCATCTCAAGAAACTCCAGCTTTACTCCGTCACATATCGCCTACTCAGAGGTGATCTCTGCCTAACATACAAAGCTATGTCAAACCCAGAGCTGTTGGACATGCTCCATTTAAAGAAATCCCAATCCCTCCATACTACATGTTCTAGGGACCTAAACCTTGTCACCACATTAAACAGAACATGCTGGAGGGATAGATTCCTGTCCCAGAGACTTCCCATACTCTGGAACAGACTACCTATCTATGTCAAATAGAGCTCCTCATTAGCACTCTTCAAGAAAAATCTTGATGCTTGGATGGGAAACAGGAAATTCACCCCGGGGATCACGTATGTGGCTCTGCTTGACAGGAGCACAGGAAAATAATTTTCTTGGGTGGCGAAAGCCAGGGTAACTTTTTGGCTTAACTGATATAGGCCCTAGGGCCAATAGCCTAGTACCTACCTATGAACCTATGATAAGAATAGGAGTAGGTTATATGTAACAGAAATTAAGTAAGAATGCAAAAGAAAAGAATAAGATAGGGAGTAAAAGGAGATAGAGTTGGGGTGAGTAATAAGAATCTAGAAGCCAAAGAAATAAAGTTAGCATAAGGTTACTAAAATTAGTGTGATAGTATAAAAATTACACAGTGGGGTGGAAAACTGATAACCAAGTTAAGAAAGTATAAAATGAGGTTTCCAGCTTCACAGAAATTTGTGAAAATAAGATCTCAAGTTAATCAATAATGCACAAATGATGCCATAAAGAAGATGACAGTACACATTAACATTTCTTTTTTCTTCTTAAGATCTGCACCATTATAACTAAACTATCATCATTCCCACAGAAGCAGTAAATATCAGTTAGAGAGAGCACATGTGTGTGTGTGATGTTCTTTGCTGAAGTCGTTCCCAATTTAAATAGTTTGATACCTTTTCTGGTTAAGAAGCCAGAAAGCATATACAACAGTTACAGTTCCACTACAGCATTGTCTTCACTCCCTTCCTAAAATATCTCCTTTCATTTCTCCAGTTTCCAAATACAGTTTTTCAAACAAATAATTTCATTCTACTTATTTTATCTTTACAAAATTATTTTACACTTAGAAAATGCATGTAAATTTGCTTTGCTTAAGCACTGTATTAATTACACAATCTCACTAAAACTGGAGGTCTGTTTCAAGAGGTAACACACATATTCATGGAAGTTACAGGACTTTATCAGGGATCAGCATTACACAAGAAATGGCTGACATGAGACAGTTTGGCTGAGTCACAGACTGTGCAATGTCAAAACTACACAATTTGACCAGAAGGCTCACTGCAGAGAGGGGAGTCTCCTTACTTCCAAGTTTCAGGAATAACACAGTTTAACAGCAGGGGTACCTAAGAAGAGAGGCTTCTCATGGGGGGGGGGGGGTTGTACCCCCCTATGAAAAATGCTGGTTTAAAATCAAGAAGTTATGTACTTACCATAACGTTCGATGTATGTAGTCCATCTCACCTCACATTCTTACCCGTGTGTTCGGCGCCGAAAATCAGCTCCGACTCGGCCGATTTTACTAGCTCAAAGTCTCTCATTGGCTGGGCTAAGAGGGTATCCCATGGTGCACTGCTCCATATCCCCAGATCTAGTTTGCTGCGAAACAACATATGTACTTCATACAAACCTCACATCCATATAAACAATCACTAATCAAAGGGACTCTGCAGGTGACAACCTATACTCCAAATCCTCCAGGCAGGGGGAAGGTGGGAGGGTAAGTAAGAATGAGAGGTGAGATGGACTACATACATCAAACGTTATGGTGAGTACATAACTTCTTGATGTTATGTAGTCCTATCTCGCCTACATCCTTACCCGTGGGACAGCATCCCTAGCACCTACATCCTGGGTGGCTCATAGGAAAATACTCCTGAGAACTGTGGAGCCAAAGGAAGATCGGCCCCTGGAGACCAGGTCCAATTTGTAATGAGAAACAAAGGTGTGAGGAGAAGCCCAGGTAGCTGCAGCACATATATCATCCATTGACAATCTAGCTTGATAGACTGTGGATGTGGAAACAGCCCGCGCAGAATGTGCCTTGACTGGAAATGGCAAATTTTCATCTCCTGCCTAATAGATGAAAGAGATACAACTGGCTATCCATCTAGACAGCGTAACCTTGGATACCGGAGAACCCAATCGGTTTTCCGAAAAGGAGACAGAGTTGGTCAGACTTCCAGATATCTTTTGTCTGGTGTAGATAGAAGCGTAACTGTCTACGTACATCCAGTTGGTGAAATCTAAATTCTGCCTTGTTAGAGAAGTGGGGGAAGAACACCGGCAGCTCAATGGACTGATTCATGTTAGACACGAAAGCCAATTTAGGAAGGAAGAGGGGTTTGGTCTAAGAGAGACCCTAGCTTTGTGAAAGATTAAATATGGGGGTTTGATGGATAGGTCTTGAGTTTCCGAGACCCGCCGTGATGAAGTGATTGCTATTAAGAATGCTGTTTTCCATGTTAAGAATTTTAGTTCACAGGTAGCCGCAGGTTCAAATGGTGGCAGAGTAAGGGCTTGAAGAACAAAACTGAGATCCCAGGGCATGACGGGTTCGGACACTGGGGGACGAAGCAACAGGGTACCTTTAAGGAATGCTTTGCATAGTCTGTGTGCCATAAGACTAGGTTCATTTACTATGTGGAAATTAGATATCGCCGCCAGCTGAACTTTGATGGTGGCTGATGCAGACCCCTGATAGAACAGCATTGACAAGAACTCCAGAACTGAATCTATTGGAGCTATGTAAGGATCAATACCTCTAATATGAGCCCAGATGGAGAACCTTTTCCATTTGCTAGAGTAAATCTTTCTAGTGGATGGCTTATGGGAGGACGATAATATATGGACCACTTCTGGTGAAAAATGTTGATGTCTGACTAGCGATGGAAGTGGAGTAGCCAGGCTGTCAACCGGAGTGTCCTCAGAGAGGGGTGGAACTGTCCCGACATGCGTGTCAGTAAATCTGGTAGAGGGTCAGGAATCCAAGGAGTGTCCACAACGTATGGTTGAAGAAAGGGGAACCATACTTGACAAGCCAAGTGTGGGGCAATCAGAATCATTCTGCTTCCCAAGGATTGCGCTTTCTGAATCACCCTTGAGAGCAGGGGAAACGGAGGGAAAGCATAAAGCAGACCAGAGGGCCAATTGTGAACCAGAGCGTCCCTGGGTGATTCCCCCTGTGGGGGGATCAGGGTGAAGTAGTTGCTGCATTTTGCATTGAGAGGGCTGGCAAAAAGGTCGCAGCAAGGCTGACCCCATCTGCTGAAGATTCGCTCTGCAACCAGGCGATTCAGGGACCACTTGTAAGGCATAAGTATTGCTTTGCTTAGCCTGTCCGCTATTACGTTTGACTTCCCCAGAATGTGCGTTGCCACCAGAAACAGTTGGGAAGCTATTGCCCAATTCCACACTCGCACAGCCTCTCTGCATAGGGGGTAAGACCGTGTTTCCCCCTTGCTTGTTGAGATACCACACTACTGACATGTTGTCTGAGTGTATCACAATAGTCCCTAGAGGAAGAACTTCCTGAAGTGCCTGCAACTCAAGAAGCACTGCTCTCATCTCCAGGACATTTATATGTAAATGTATCTCGTGTTCTTGCCACGTGCCTTGGACTGTCCTGCCGAGATGATGCCCCCCCCCCCCCCCCATCTGGGAGGCGTCTGTGGTCACCGTGGCAACAGGGACGGGGGAAACGAAGGGCTTTCCTCCGTTCAAATTGTTGGTGCACAGCCACAAACAGAGGTCCTGCTTGCACCTGTCTGTGATTAAGATGGGATGAGATAGTGGGAGTCTTTGGAGAGACCACTGGATAAAGAGGAGCCATTGAAGAAGTCTCATGTGTAATCTCGCTAAAGGGACTAACATGATAATCACCGCCATGGTCCCTAGGAGTTGTAGAACCAGTCTTGCCTTCGCTTGTCTCAGGGGCATCAGTATATGAATTTGTCGTTGCAATACCATGATCCTTTCCTGTGGTAAGAATGCTTGCATTCGAATGGTGTCCAACTCTTTTCCTATAAAGGTGACATGCTGTGAGGGCAATAAGGCAGATTTTTCCCAGTTTATCGTTATGCCCAATTGGTGACATAGACTGATGGTAGCGTCCCTGGTCTGAACTAGTTGATGCCTGGTGGGGGTGGTAAGGAGCCAGTCGTCCAGGTACGGAAACACCTGGAATCCGTGATGTCTCAAGTGAACCGTCACCACTGCCATACATTTGGTGAACACCCTGGGGGCTGTGGTGAGACTAAAGGGCAGGGCTTGAAACTGGAAGTGACTGGCTCCCAGCCAGAAGCGTAGGTGACTCCTGGATGCTTTGTCCATTTTGACATGGTAATAAGCATCCTTGAGATCGATGGAGCACATCCATACTTCCTCTCCCAACAATGGGAGAATCGATTGTAGAGTGACCATATGGAACTTGGACTTGTGTACATAATTGTTGAGTTGACTGACATCTAGTATGGGTCTCAGGTCCCCTGTTCTTTTCGGCACCAAAAGGAATCTTGAGTAAGTCCCTAATCCGATTTGGTCTGAGGGGACTGGTTGGATGGCTCCTTTTTCTAGCAGCTGAGAGACCTCTGAGGCTGCTTGATCCCTTTTACTGGGTGGAGCATCTGTGATTTTTCTTATTAGCGGAGGTACTGAAGAGAATGGGATGAGGTAACCTCCGGAAATTATCCTTAGTACCCATCGGTCCTGGGTGATGCTCTCCCAGGCTTCTGGATATAAGGAAATTCGACCCCTGACTGGCTCCGGATAAGCACAGTCGGGCACACCCTCAGGAATGAGAGTATGGAGAGCCACGGAAGGAGTCGAGGTCTCCCGAATTGCGGGGGCCCCCTCTGCCTCTGGGGCGACGTCTCTCTGAGTAACCCCCCCCTCCCCTGCCTCAGGAGGGGGGTTCACCTTGTGCGGCAGGAAAAAAACCTCTGTGATTTCTTGAACCACACCCCCCCGCTAGACCTTGGGATAAGGCCTAGAAGGAAGGGAAAAACGGACCCCTACGGCAGACAGGGTCTTTCCTTCTTGCTCGCACCTGATGAGGGTGTCTTTCACTTTGGTCCCAAACAAGGAGGAACCGTCAAATGGGGCGTCAGTGAAGGAAGACTTGAAGGCCTTCGCGAAGTGACACAGGCGCAGCCAGGCTTGCCTTCTAAGGGCATCCCCTGAGCTCGCCGCCCTACTCGCTCCCTTGGCGCATACGAAATGAGCCGCATGGATGAGTTAGCAATGGAGTTGAGGGTAGAAACCTGTGCATTAACCGTCTGAGCCACCGCCTCAGGTATGTTACCCGCAAGAGTATTTCCCAGTTCTTTGAGGAGATCTCTCTGGAGCCGAGTGAAGTGAGACAAGTAATTCAGCGACCGTAAAGTGAAGATTGCTGAAGATAGGGTATGCTTCCCATACCGGTCCATGGTCCTAGTCTCCTTGTTAGGAGGATGGACCGATGAGGAAGACTCTGCAACTTCCTTCTGGGTGGCTACCGCCACCACCATGGCACCTACCGGGATTCCTTTTGACAGAAACTCTTTTCCCTGGGGTGCGGACAGGAATTTGTTGGGACGCCTGGGTACGGGCTCCACAGAATCAGGGTTTTCCCACACTCTTCGACAAATGAGGTCAAGAAGTTCGTCAAAGGGTGGAGACACCCAGGAGGCAGAAGGTTGAGTACCAAAAGCCATAAGGAATACTGACTCCTCCTCGGAAGGAGTTTTGGAAGGCCAGCCTCCTCTTTGTTTCAGTATCTCCAGGATATCGGAAAAGGAAACATCATCAGAGGAAGACTTGGGGAACCCTTCCGATTCCTTGAGGTCAGTATCGGAGGTGAGAGACTCATCCTGTGAGTCTATGTGCTTCCTCTTGCACAATTTCTTTCTAGGAGGCTCCTCAGGCACTGACTCTGGGAGACCCTCAGAAAGTTGGGGACCACTCATGGGGGTATCCTTAGGGCCTGGCGCTCTACTGTCCATGGATAGGTGAGTGTCAGAGGCTCTCTCCGGGGTGGTGGGGGATGGAATGACTGACCCGGGTGATGTAGCTGACGATCTTGCCAGCTCGCTCCGCATGGCCTCAAAGGCAGGTCCCCCCGAGTCCAAGGACAGACCGGCCTCCGAGGCCACGACCGGGATCCCCCGAGCCGATGCACCGAGTGGGAGACTCGAACCAATAGCTGTCCCGAAGTATCCCCTCGGGCCCGACCGAAGAGACCCGAGTCTCGAACCCTGTGGATGGAACCGACATGGTCAGAGCCGATATCGGCACCGATAGACCCAAAGGGGGTATCGGAGCTGGCACAGGAACATCACTCGGAGTGGAGCATACCGGCTCCGATGACAATGATGTGCTCGGAGGAGGAATCATCGAAACGATTATAGAAACTGTCTCCGGAGCCAAGTGGGTCGGAGCAGAGAACAATTTGGCCAACACCGGTGACTGCAGGAGCCTCTGCACTACCCTATCAACATCCAAATTAGAAAGCCTGGAGGATTTGGAGGAGAGCGATGGAGATTGGGATCTCTTGTCTGGTGAACCATGCCTCACACTGGGCAACTGGCTCCGAATGGGTTCAAGAATAATGGGAGCCGACGCCAATTCAGTAAGCACTGATACCTCCTGCGGCCCTGAGGACAGTGGAGCCGAGGAGGTAGAGTCCAAAACAGTAATCTTCTCCGGAGGCTCCAAAGTGGCAGATGGAGCCGGAGACCTTTTCTTAGACTTGGAAGCTTTAGACTTTGACTGAGTACTAGAAGCCGAATCTATAGCTTCCTCAAATGACGGTTTCATAAGTCCCTTTAATATCAATTTATTTTTTCACTCCTAGAGCACCCTAGGACTGAACGCGTGGCAAAAGCTACACAACTCCTGTAAATGGATGGCTCCGAGGCAGTAGACACACACAGAGTGTCCATCCGTGATGGACATTTTATATCCACATTTGGAACATTTCTTAAAACCAGAAGGCTTATGCTCCTTCTGATCCTTGGACATTTTATAATTAACGTTAGTGAAACACCTAGATGCAACTTACAAAAAAGGGCCGGGAAAAACCACACAATTTAGAACACCAGAAAAAAACTGTACTAAGCACACTCTGAGAACCTCTAACTGAAACGGTTCACACACAAGTTAGACACACCAGGAAAACAGTACTAGCCACACACTAAGAACCTCTAACTGAAACAGTTCTTCTAGGGATTACACAGGAAAAACACAATGACCAAAGGTTTATCCAACAACAGAGGGGAGGACTACGTCCTCTAACTAAAATGGCCCTAGCCCACTGGAACAGTTAGGGATATCAAAACAACTAACACACTCAAGCACTGAAACACACACACAATTTTAGCAATCAGCAACAAGAATAGCTATTAAAATAGCTTTTGGGTCTGAACTAATAACTTTCTCAAAGAGAAATAGCAAAAAAGAAGGTACTTAGCCACAGCCAAGCGAGGCCATGTCCGAGCTACACAAGCGGCAAACGAGATCTGGGGATATGGAGCAGTGCACCATGGGATACCCTCTTAGCCCAGCCAATGAGAGACTTTGAGCTAGTAAAATCGTCCGAGTCGGAGCCGATATTCGGCTCCGAGCCCACGGGTAAGAATGTAGGTGAGATAGGACTACATAACATTATTTTTTTCCTTCTGAAGCCAAACTTAGATAATTTTTTTTTGTATTTGGTCAGAAAATTCATATGATCACATGGGTTTCATCCCAGCACATGTTAATTACTATTCCTTTCCATCACAATGAAAAGTCACTTACCTCAATAACATCCTGTCAAAAATGCCTTCAGGTGTAAGTGCACCATTCACAGTGGTTAGCCAAGTGTAGTGTGTGCCTTCCTTGTAAATGGATGTGAATCATTAGCAAATAGTCACAGCAACAGATTAGCTAGATGTCATGCTTGCAATTTAACTCAGAGCTGGATCATGGTCAAATGCAATTTAGGCAGAGTAATAGATCAGCGCACTCCCACCCCCCAGAAGCCATTCAGTATCCTACTTGTCTATTTTTCCCAGTTATCATAAGCACTGTTTAAATCTGTCAGTGTACATACTATTTTTTTCTTTACTTTCACAATGATTACAGACATTTGGTTTAATTTAAAACATTTGTTTAAAATTATATTGCACAAACATTGATAGCTATTTGCTAAACAAAACAATACAGTCTCACAATGAAAACAGACTGAGTGTGCAACAGTAAATTTCTCTGACCTTGAAAATGACATTCACTGAAACTGCACTGAAACTCACATTCCTAGAAAATGCATCTGGCCAGTAGCAGATTAACTCACTCAAGTCTATAACACCATTTTTGTATAATTCCAGTTCACACCCGTAGCTCCTTATGGCATCAAGACCTTTCTTTTGGGTCTGGCTTCTTTAATGATAAGACTTATCAATTAATGAGAGGCAGTATTAGAAAGTGCAAATATTGTTAATCTAGGATGTCCTTCAGTAGAGAAATTAATGAATTATTAAGTTACTTATTTATATTTTCATATTTATGTTCATATTTCATAGCCGAGAGCCCTACATGCTACTGAGGGGTATAGTGTGAAATGCATGGAGGGAAACAGGAAAATTTACTGTCAATGTCCATTTACAACACATTAAACCTGAGATATCACTAGCTGTTTGTTAGTAATTATGAAAATAAACAATATTTCCATATGTACCTAACATTTCAAAAAACAAGTGACTGTTGCAAGCCATTGGGTGAAACCTTAGATATTCTTGAAGAAAACTGTCTTTGATATATGCACTATAAGTTGCACATCTTTACAGATATCCAGTGTTATATTGTTAATTATACAGTTAAGCAAATATTTTCATATTTATGTAAATATATCAATAAGTATGCACTCATAAAGAAGTTTCTTGTTATCACATGATATCTTATGTCTGATTAAAACCATATATGTTTACGTGGTAGAGTTTCCAAGATCTCATAAATTGTTTATGAAAGTTTAAGAATATTTACATTAGTTTATCTTACACTTTTTTACGTTTATTTTTCAGAAAATACTCTGGAATGCAAAATATGTGTACGCTTCTAGGCATATGACATGCCACAACACATAGGTGCTAATGAGTGAAGTATATTTTTGGGCTGTTTGCAAACCATTAGGACTGTGCATAAATACATATGTTCTTTTGATTCATAATCCTGATTGTAATTAAATTATATTCAATTAAATGCAGAAACACTTGTTAGTATGTTTTAAATTTGTAGTTTTTAATATTTTTCCAGTAAATATTGAAACAAATGTACTAATCAATGACAACTACCAATTTCAGAATGTTTCAATCGTAAGCCACTCAAACTGCTGTCATTATAATCAAATAATATCAATCAATATGCACAATCTCTACATAAGCGAAAGTCATTTAAATAATCCCACATTAGAGAGAACTATTACTAATGCAGAGGTTGTAGCATGCTAACAATTTTGCATTTCAGTGCTTCATCTACAAATGCAGTGCCTAGCTGTGGTGGTGGTGCTGTGGTAGCGTTGTCGTCTCACTGTAAGACGTTGTCCTGTTCAATTCTCAGCTAAAGTGTCTTCTGTATGGAGACATGTGTGAATGGGCGTATCTTCATTGAAGGTTGCGCGTCAGAGCTGGCAACTTGGTACGTAAAAATCTACTGCCAATCATTAGTGGACCGGAGTTCTGCTGTGGCAACCCCTAACCGGGAAAAGCCGAAAGATACAACAACGACAACATCTACAAATGCAGTGCCTGCTGCCCTTGAAGAATAAATTGCCTGTTCTGGTGATATCTAATAGGGAATGGCCAGAAAACAGACAACAGGCTTATAATTACTGGGCATCTCATCTAAAGGACAACACACACAGGAGTGCAGCATCCCCTCCCTAATGCTGAACTGTAGTATCAGCAGTCAATCTACCTGGTGTAGGAATAGACCCACACCCTTCTCCACCGAGAGCAAGTGTGCTATCTGTTGCACCACTGTCACGATGAACAATAAAACTAAGAAACTGTGCAACTGACTTTGACAGACTGCAATGCTCAGTGATTTACAAAAAAATTAAAATAAAATTTAAGGAGACCTTGCAGTTGGTGTGGAGGTTTAAGTCTGTTTTATACAGGTAATTAATTTTCAGGGTTTTACTCTCAGCAAGTCAGTCAGCTAGACAGTGCCCCTAACTGGGGCATTATACACACATCAAGTTATTTCCTCTGGAATTAATCTGTTGCTGTTTCACACATGATAACAAATGAATGTTGCAACACAAACATGTTTCTCTGCAATCTTCTCTGTTGCTGGAGCTTTTCTTATAAATGCTGCTACTCCCCCACTGTGTTTCTTCTCTCCCGTGTATGGAAACTCAAAACCTTTCATTCTGTACTGCTAGTCTGCTACTCAAATCTCTTCAAAGTATATGCATGTTACTTGCAGACGTAACACTAAGGTTTCTGAGGTTGCCTTTCTCTACTGCTGACATGACATACCATACTTCCACAAGTTCTGTGAGGGAGAATCTAGGGATGTTTTTCATTACAGAAGGGGATTTTTTTTTTTTTTTTATACGGAAGGGATTTTTAAAAAATTTTTATAAGGGAAGAGGGCTCCCAGCCAACACAGGCACTAGGCAACTGCTTACATCACCTAGTGCTGGATCTAGCTCTGATTTAACATACAGTAGAGTCAGTTCCATAACTGTCATATTCTACTTCAGGTAAGATGAAGCAAACATTGACTTATTCAAAATGTAGTTAAACAGTGCAATCAGTAGTCAGTTCTTTAAAGATCAGTTTAAGTCATGTAGCGGAG